>NC_068364.1:37434263-37624263 GCF_020536995.1 Dreissena polymorpha
TGTTTTAAATGTACATTTTACCTTTTTTACATTCGTTTACACATTTTTCACATTAATAAACTATTTAATAATGGAAAAAATATTCTGATAAGAGTGTTTAAATGATTAACACTAATATGATTGTGTACAAATCAACATTAATGCAAAGCCAAAACCCAAACATAATGACATATAGACCCTTTAAGGCGTAATATTGGGGATTGGCGTAAACATGGGTGATTTCGGCTCTGGGCGTACGAATGTAGCAGTACCGAAATCCCCGCTAATTATTTTCCAAAAGAAGTAACCGAATGGGAGATAATACATGTCACTGGTTGCTAATGAAAAAAAAACACTATAATAATTTTGTTGACACTTGAAGGTTTGTACAGCAGGATTTCGGTACCGGCGCGCGTTTAAGTTCTAGTGTAGAATTACCGAAATCCCCACTGAGAGGCAACTTAATGCTGTCAAGAGTGCTTAATAATTAAAATTAATATCATTTTTTTGCACCTTAACATTCATGTGAAGTCAAAAACCATTCATACCGATGACCTATTGACCCTTTAAGGCGTAAATATGGGGATTTCGGTACTAGGCGGGCGAATGTAGAATTACCGAAATCCCCTTTTCATCATCGCACATTAGTGTAACATAAATTTTAACACAATATATGTAGGGAAACTCATATGATTCGCGTAATGTGAAAATGATTATTATGCTATAATTCGACCACGAAACTTGACGTGACTTAATTCCGGACATTATGGAATGGAGCTACGCTTGCCGTATTTGACATAAGACCCATTTTCGCAAATTATCTTATCAATGCTTATATGAATTTGATTGCTATAATCTAATGCGTATTCGACACGGAATTATTGTCAAGGTTTTTCATTTTGTCAATATTTATCATAGCAGGGGACATTGCTGACATCAATATGGATACTGTTTTCATTTTCTGTCGAGAAATGATATGACTTATTATCAAGATTATTTTATAGTACGGTAGCGTTCTCTTCACAAGTGAGATTTATTTGTACTGGTAAATTGCTCTTTTACTCACCATTCGGACTCGACGATCGGCTCGAATAAAAATGTTAGTCGCTTAAAAGTACAAATTCATCATATTGAGCACGATTATTATTATTATTATTATTATTATTATTATTATTATTATTATTATTATTATTATTATTATTATTATTATTATTATTATTATTATATAGCTTTTAGAAACTTATACCTTAAAAAAAAGCCCATTGGAAAAAAAATCCCATGGGAAAAAAAATCCCATGGGACAAAAAAATCCCATGGAAAAAAAATCCCATGGGATTTTTTTATTATTTTAAAACACGATATAACGCGTTGAAATCGCGAGAAATGCTCATCATTTGTTAAAAGGTAGTGTTTCTGAAGGTTACATGAATAAATCTCTAAAAATCAGAAAAAAAAACCATGGGATTTTTTTTTCCCATAAAAAAATGGGATTTTTTTTCTATCAAAGTAAATTGAACGAAAATAAGCACAAATGCTTTAACAATGCTTAAAATCGATAACTAAGCACAAACGAACGTGTTTTATGTTTTTGAAAATCCCATGGGATTTTTTCTCCCATAAAAAAAGCTGGAGAAAAATCCCATGGGAGAAACCAAAATTCCCATGGGATAATGAAAAATCCCATGGGATATTGCAAAAATCCCATGGGGACCCCAACTTTGCAAATAAAGTTCATAGTGGAGAAAACGCATTTAACAAGCAAAAATAACCAATTATTAATCACAAGTTAGACTTTTATCTTATACTTTATCACAAATAAGCAAACCTTCAAGAAAAAGGGTACTTAAGTTTGCGAAATTTCGGTTTCGCAAAGTTTTTCCGGTGGCCGTTAATAATTAAAAAAAAGGGTAAAACTATGTATAGATTAAAACAACTACAAGTAAATAATTACGCTACGCTTCAATGCAAATCTATCAATTAAATTATCAGTCTGTTAGAAGGTCCCTCCCTAAAGGCGAAAACGAACTGTGTAAGTCTATATGTTTGATGATAGCATACAGCATAAACCTTTATTTTAATTGACAAAATTTCAATCTGGTCTACTCAATTGTTTTAAAAATAAATGCCAGTGTCAATGAAAATAAAAGGTTGCTTGATAAATAAACTAAAAACTTTTCTCCGAATTCACACATTTCAAATCTACATTCTCGCCCCTTCGGTATATTCAAAAGGTCTGCATACACTGTTTAAACTTGAAAAGCTTTAGAAATTACAATAAAACCTTACCTCCGAAGATCATTCACGTTATTATCAACACAGAACACGTGTTCATGTGCTTCGTTTGTTGCGTCTTGATATTCCATAACGTTTTCGTGATTGCTTGTTCACGCGCAAAAATGATAAAACTTTCGTACATGACCAGAATGCAAAAGGTACCTTGATTTGCAAATATTACTAATTGTATTATTTTCGTCATCGATTTACAGACAAAGCTCGTTGAGAGCAGTGCAAGTATTAGTCTTTAAATATACGATATTTAATATATTTACTGTACGTTTTGACGGTCCAAAATCTAGACTACTTGTCATAAAAAACGCGTATCTTCGCCGTGATTCTTATACAATAAAACTGTCTTCTAAAATGTTATAAAATGTTTATTGATTTTCCAAAGAATACTTGATAGTGATTTGTTACATCGATTTCGGTCAATATGGACATCGACTGCCTTCATAATCCATTGTACTGATATTGTGACGTCATCTGTAGACGGATATCGTAAGTTATAGTCCGAGGAAGAATGCAATTATTTTTAAACAAGCATTATTTATTATATTATTAAATTCAAATTTAAAATACTATTTATACTACTACTACTATTACTACTAGTACTACTACTACAACAACTACAACTACTACTACTACTACTTCTACTACTACTACTACTACTACTACTACTACTACTACTACTACTACTACTACTACTACTACTACTACTACTACTACTACTACTGCTACTACTACTACTACTACTACTACTACTACTACTACTTCTACTTCAACTACTACTACTACTACTACTACTACTACTACTACTACTACTACTACTACTACTACTACTACTACTACTACTACTACTACTACTACTACAACTACTACTACTACTACTACTACTACAACTACAACTATAACAACAACAACAACTACTACTACTAGTACAACAACAACAACAACAACTACTACTACTACTACTACTACTACAACAACAACAACAACTACTACTACTACTTATACTTATACTTCTACTGCTACTACTACTACTACTACTATTACTACTACTCTTACTACTACAACGACAACTACTACTACTACTTCTACTACTACTACTACTACTACTACTACTACTACTACTACTACTACTACTACTACTACTACTACTACTACTACTGCTACTACTACTACTACTGCTACTACTACTACTACTACTACTACTACTGCTACTGCTACTAAAACAACAACAACAACTACTACTACTTCTACTACTACATCTACTACTACTACGTATACTACTTCTACTACTATTACTACTACTACTACTATTATTATTTTTACTACGTCCCTTGAATATACAAGAGCCGCGCTCTCGGAAAATCGGGCTTAATACATGTGTGTTAAGTGTCATACCAGATTAGCCTGTGCAGTCAGCTGATACTTCCTTTAAATGGAACATTTCATGAAAGCGACAAGTGTCGTCCCAGATTAGCATGTAAGGACTACATAGGATAATAAGTGACGACACGTTACACACATGCATTAAGCCCAGTTTTCCGAGAGCGCAGCTGATAAGTTTTAAAAAGCTCACACATAGTTTTCATTCGAATTTTGAATTATTCCATATTTAACATGTATTCAAAGATGTTGTTCAATTATTAATATATTAATGTTGTTTATATTGTACAAATTGTGCTTTACAAATGAGACACCGTTTAAAAAAAAGGCGCTTTGAATTAGTAGATCCAAATGGTATCTGATTATTCTGGATGAGAAGAAGTTGCTTGTTAATATTGAGGTCAACATATCAAATGTAAAGGTCACTGTGGTTTGAACAATGAAAACTGGTTTCTCCATCGACCATTCAGTTTTCGCAGGATATCTGGAGAACACTTTTCCGGGTGAACATCTAAGTCAGTATTCTGGACTTTTTGGTTACCGGACGGATATATAATTCAATACACCGGACAATGCAGACACACGCGCCGAAAGACTTCGTTAACTTCGAAATACAGACGCACGCGCAAATACACAAAACAATAAGTATTGGTTCATGTAAAACAACAACTTTGCACATATTGGCGACTTCATTGCAATACTGAATCAACTAGAGTGCGTTTGTTTGCCCCACGTGCTTCAAATCGAGATGAGTTAATCTGATTAATGTGCGGTTGAAGTGTTTACGCTTCAAAACAATTTAGTTTAGGCGTGTTATGCCAATAAGCACTGACATTTATTTAGCCAATTCAACAAGCGACAAACGAGTATTTTAGTGCTTGCGCATGTTTAACGCTTTGAATATACAGGATATAGAAAATGTTCGCTCAATAAATATTAACGTCCGCGCCATACACTGAGCCAATCTCCACGCAGAGTTGTCGTTCCTTGCTCTCACAAACAACTCTGCGAAAGCCTCAGCCCTCCATTTTGTCTATAAAATAGATAAAACCGAACAAACGCATTCAACGTATATTTGATTGGATATGTAAGATCGCATGCATTAAATTAAGAAATATGACTTTTAAATGTACGATAAATCGTGCAAAAACTTGCGAGTTTTAATGCAACTCTTTGGAACTAATTTATTGCCTATTTACGCAGATGGAATCATTCCACGCACTTCACAAATGTAAACAATTGAACATTTTTTTTTTGAGTGACGTTAGGAATTGCTTCGACGTGTGTATGTATGTTGCTTTCTTAACATAAAAAAAAACATATCAATTTTATAATAATGAATTAAGACTGATATACGATATCATGGTATGAAATGGTTTTCTTAAATGCAGTGAATGCAATGTAACCGTCGTGCAAGAGATTGTTTAGTATTCTGTAACCTCAATGATGAACGCTTGGAATGATCATGACATAAATGAGACGCTTTCATAACAATAGTCCGTTCTGAGCCCAACACAGAGGTGAATGTAATGTTACCGTCATGCAAGAGATTGACACTGAGCATGTTAACGTCTGTCATACATAGTGCCACCGAGAAAAAAAGGAGTGCGAGTAAACATTTAGCTCATTTAGAAGTCCCTCTACCTGTGTTGGCTTCGATGAATGCAGAACGCATTCTCAAATCACAAATATTTGTCAGTGATGTTATTTAAGGCGTATATTGACAAAGCCTTGGCGTTTGTTTACGTAGCATGCACCGCATACTTCAACAAACGTGCTGTGTAATAAAATAAAACTACAACAATTTGTAAATGACGTTTAAAAAGGTTAAATTGAATAAGCATGGACGCTTGATGGACGGAATGTGTGTCGCATATTTCAACGAAACTGCGCTTTCATTTACAGAAAAATATAGTATAAGCATAATATATTTTACTTTATATTAGAGGGCAGTTTGAATGATGTTAAGTATTCTTGTCATTTATGTTTTCGAATAACTTGTGCTTATTTAAACCGTTTTATGAATTTTCACATTTCTACCGGTGACAACAGTGTTGTTTTGTTCACACGTATCATATTTCTTCATTGTAATTGTGTACGTGCATTTAGGCCAACATTTTTTAATAAATTGATTTATGGGATTTTTTTTTTAAATAGGGTCGGGTGTCGAAATAAAAATAAAAATAAAAGAACAAAAATCACAGAGTCGACAAAAAAATAAAAATAAAAGTTTAAACTTGTCGATTTTTTTATTTTTATAAACCAACTTTTTACGTTACTTTTTTACTATATATCTTATTTATGTAAACAGTTAGTCACTAGAACGTCTAGAAGCAATAGAAATAGTGTTTTTAATGCATTTTCAAGAACATTTCTTGTTAATGTTAATACTTGTGGAATGTCTTCATTGTCTGCTATTTAATAACAAATTGTACATTAAAACATCAATATTAAAAGAAATCACTCAGTGTTTATTTTTTATCAAATAAAGTGTAACCTAGCACTTTTTTGTTTTATTTTTTGATGTCCTTCTTCAAAACCCTTTCTTGAGTATAAATCTATGTTAAATACTAGTAATATTCATGAAAAAAGGAGTCCAACAAAAGACAACTTTAAAAATTTCAAATGGAAAAGAACCTAAAATGTCATTTACATAAACACAACAGTAGAACTCCATAATTATGTATGTTTCTGACTAGACGGTGATATTCCGGAGGAACGCTTAACAGAATAACACCATATTAGTGATTTTCCCAGGAGGGCAAAGGGGCGTGGCGCATTACTTTTAAAAAGGGCGTTCTAACGCGCAGTTTATGCAAAAAAAAGTGTCAAAAACCGTTCTGTGGATACCTGGTTTTAAGAGAAACCTTTAATCGCATTATATGCAGTTGTGAGAAAAACATAAAAATATACACAAGCACATTTAATGGTAATTAATGTATTTAATTAACTTTATTAAATATTAATATACTTATCTTGCTATGTCTTCCATTAAAGTCCCATGCTGTTTCAGTAAACTGTAGAGCATGACAAACATAATAAAGCAATATATGTATATGAATCTGATTATAAACAGATCCACTAACATATAAATGAAACCATGTTTGCCTTATTCCATTTTCTAACGATAATCCTGTCAGATGTTTTAACTTTGCGAGTAAACTGAATGCAAACACTCGTTTCCGTTACATATATCCACTGGGTAGATAACTAATAAATATAATATTGGTATCTAATAGTACGTTTTGAACATCGTTCGTTATCACATGCATTAATTTGCATTTCAGTAATCCCCTTTAAATGTATGATCTCCATTGTGTATTTTATCGTTATAAGCCATTTTTGCCGAGAGTAACAATTTATTTTCTGTATTGTCCGCCATCGTGTTAAAATGATGTTATCGACAGGTGCGCATTTCTACGTAAACTTGTATAATATGTCCATCTAATACGCGATTCGCATTTAATTCAATATTCTTAATGTTTGACTTGACCTTGTCATTTTTGAAATTTTCTTTTTTTAAATAATGCCGTGGACGCTGTTCATTATTATTGTCAACCCTGACTTTCGAGCACGCCATTTTGCATGCGCAAACGAAGCTTTTACATAAACACGAATACGATTGGTTTATTGTATTTTAAACAGCCAATGAAATTTGCCGATAGTTAAAAAAAAATGATGCGATAAAACGCTTGCGAAAATAAATTTTGATTGTTGTCGTCGAAAGTTTTATTTTTTCACGCGGGACTTAATCACTGTCGGCGGAATTTATGAAAATAAAATTGCAGTGAGATAATTTTATTTTTATTTCATTTTGACATATAATACGGTCGGCGGTCCCGTAAATCAATTTATTAACAGAACTATACATCCATATAAACATCTTGTAAGGTAAGATGGTGTCGTCTTCATTGCCCCGCATTCAAAACGGTGATTTGGTTACTAATAAACAAAGAGGAATGAATTATGAGCTTGATGGTTTCAGATTTGTAGTTAATATACACTGGTATACTCATCGATCTTAAACCATGTGAAATATTGGTATACTGTCGTAGATTACAAATATAAATACTCGTTATTCCAAGTGGAGGTTTATTCAGAGAGGGTAGGTTCATTAACGGAAACGGTAGAAAACAAATTTTACGAACAATATATCGGATGAAGCTTTGCTTTAATATTAATAAGAGATATTGAATCTTGAATATGTTTATACATGTCGTGTCGATTGCAGCTTAAAGGCAAACGAGAAAATCGAGCATATCGGAATGAGTTCGTTAAATGTTACACGCATGACGATCGGAACAAACACAACTGCTCACGACAAGAGCCTACAGTTGCCGTTGCTGAATTTGAGCCAGGGCGAATTTGTGCACGGTCTGACAGCTTGCATTGCCCTAGCTATGCTTATCGGTCTGCATTGACAAACGGTCTGACAGCTTGCATTGCCCTAGCTGTGCTGATCGGAATGCAGGGACATTTCCTCGTCGTGTTTGCACATAGACGAATAAAAACTCCGACAGCGACTGACTGAGTGTTGTTTTATCGAGAGATCTGTGATTGGCGAAGTGTGCGTACCGTCATTTATTACCGTGGCCACTACTTTGTGCCTTCAACTCTCTGCAGATTACACTTCACGAGCCTGCATACATTCTTAATAGCCTCGATTATTAGGGTCACTGCCTTCGCAATCATCCGTCGGACCATTATGATAATTGAGATCCTAACTAGTGTAAGTTCGAACACTACATTCCTTGGATCTCTTGTTATAGTGTTTGCATCTTTGGATCGCCTACCTTATTTCTGTAGTAAAACAAGCGGTCGAGATTTTGTTTCTTAACCAAACAAGAGAGTTAGTAAACAATAGAAGCCAATGGATTGTGCTTGCTTATTATACTGATACCTCATTCAGTAACAAAACAGTAGCTTAGGGGGTGCGCCTGCTTATTATACTCATATCATAATCGATAACGTGCGTATATTATTTACAAATCATCCCGAAAGATCCGCGATGCTTCACGTGTCGCGCAAGCGAACTTGGACAATGTTAACTACGCCTTCTTCAGAACGCGACGTCGAGAACACAAACACAACGGAAACCTATGCAAGTCATATTGTATCTTTGATTTCAGCTCGTCGCTTTCTGAAGAAGGCGTAGATAACGTTGTCCAAGTTCGCTTGCGATTTAAATGATTGAAACGGTGAGCGCATTTTAATGTATCTAGCAGCAACGTCGGCGTCGCTTCATTTTCGTCCTCCCTAGCCTGTATTTCACAAACAAATCTTCGCATGGTCTAATGTATTTGTGCATACATAGTCGGTTTATGTATCAAGCTCATAGCATGTTTCAAAGATCTAGACATACTGCATTAACACAATTACAATCACCGCTAATTATCAAGTAAGTAAAAAAAAAACAGCATTTGTTATGATGAATTTGTACACGATACATATATGCACTTGCACAACATAAATCGTTATATTTAAAAAAAAAATCACAAGTATTGAAATATAAACAAAAATTAATTTAAAAAATCAGGATTATCTGAACTTATTTTTAATATAGTAATTATAGTAATAAACGTCATTTGCGTGTGATATTGGGTTAACGAATGCAAATATCTCTATGAAATTTGACGCAATATTGTTGTACATATTAATCTGTCTCCTATTCAATCATAAAGCATGATTTTAATCTGCCAGGGTTTTGAAGCGGAACGGCTTGCTTGATTTCTAATTTTGATTTCGCCATTTTGTTTGTCACGTGATTACTAATTCTGGATACTGCAGAAGAAATATCGGCACAGCTTTTGGTAATATCGGGTAATATCGACTTCTTTCGTAACATATCGGTTTCTATCGCTATATGGACGGATATTGTCGAACGACGGTATTTTCAAGAAGTGACATAATACAATATTGAATATATTGCTTATAAACGATATACTTAAACGAGATATTTAATTATCTGTTAAAAAGCTGCAAGTTATTTGTGCTATGAGTGTATAATAAATTTTATCAAGTGTCAGTTTAAAGCAAATTGTATTTGAGTTTAATGATGATACATTTGCAACCACGCTTTAACCGGAAACTCGGAAATCAATGGTCTCATTACAACAGCGTATCTACATAAAGTCGTGTTAAACAAATTATATAATGCTTTGAAATTCAATGATTCAGGTGTTATTCCCCAACGACATGTCAAAGATGCAATGCATAAATAGAACGATAGGACTGTTTTATTTCGTCTATTAAAATATATACATCATCATCATCATAATCATCATCATCATCATCATCATCATCATCATCATCATCATCATCATCACCATCATCATCATCATCATCATCATCATCATCATCATCATCATCATCATCATCATCATCATCATCATCATCATCATCATCATCAGCATCATCATCATCATCATCATCATCATCATCATCATCATCATCATCATCATAATCATCATCATCATCATCATCATCATCATCATCATCATCATCATCATCATCATCATCATTATCATCATCATCATCATCATCATCATCATCATCATCATCATCATCATCATCATCATCATCATCATCATCATCATCATCATCATCATCATCATCATTATCATCATCATTATCATCATCATCATCATCATCATCATCATCATCATCATCATCATCATCAAAACCACCACCACCACCATCATCACCATTATCATTGTCATCATTATCATCATCATCATCATCAACATCATCACCATCATCATCATCATCATCATCATCATCATCATTATCATCACCACCATCATCATCATCATCATCGTCGTCGTCTTCGTCTTAATTGTCGTCGTCGTCATCATCATCATCATCATCATCATCTTCATCATCACTACCTCCAACACCATCGCCATCACCATCACCACCACCATCATTATCATCACCATCATCATCATCATCATCTTCATCATCATAATATCATCATCATCATCATTATCATAATCATCACTCTTATCATGTTTTCCATTTGAAGATTTTCAATTGTCTCTGATGAAAAATACTCTTTGTAAATTTTCTCTAACATACGATACCAATTAAACTTCAAATACATTGTCCTTATACAGTGCGTCTACGCATATTGTCAATTAGTTTTCATGGAGAAATTGATTGTTATTTATAAGACGTGGGCCTTTAAATAGCATTGCAGGATCGGCGAATTTTAATTATATATTTTAGCAGCTTCCTACTATGAGATCATTAATTGTTTAATTTATCTTTCAGATAGATATCGCCCAATACCCATGTTCCCATGCCTAAGACATATACATTCATTGATAAAAGCGCATTAACGTTTTTGATACTCACGTGGCTTTATGCTATCCATTAAAAGCAGCTCATAATTGAAAGTATTGTGAATTCTCTTGAATCGATCTTTGCCTGAATACTGTATAGTTAAGTTTCGTAAGTTAATTTTCTACATGTTGGTTTCCCATTTGTTCCTAGAAATTTTAGTAAGGAAATAAAAAGGCAAACCTACATAAATCATAGCTTTCTCTGTATTAACACATTTTATTAATATGTCATGCACCTGGCATCCTCGGTTATGTTTTTTTAGCGAACCAATTTTCCGTTTGTTAACTGCTTCGTCTTGCAAATACACCATGCAGTACATCATTAAAATACTTGAACATATTTTGCTAATGGCCACTCCTGATTATTCCATGTTTTCATGTGAGATTTACCTGGCAGTCATGTTGAACCATAATGAATATTTTGTAAGTAATACGTGTATTTGACATAGTTGTTTTAATTCAAATTACCGACTGACAGCCATTTAAGATTAAGTATTTCATCAAACTTCACAAAGTGTATACACACTTATCAAATATTGAATTAATATGTATTTAAATGATTTTTCTAAATATTTAAGTAAAAATAATAATTAGTTTAAATACACTTTTAAAACTTAATATTGTAAAATCAACCAGACATGTAGCATAATATATGTTTTTGGTAATTGTGTTTAACCTGTATCCTCTACGCATTCATGATTGGCGTTGTTTGGATTTTGTTCAAGTGTTTCCAATAAGAGACATGTCTGAACAATAGATTTAAGCTGTTAGTGTTCTCCTTAATACGGAAGATTTTTAGCGGTGTTTCTATTCATAATCTTAAGTCTTCAAGTGCAAATAAGTGATAATTGAAGTACATACTTAACTAAACAATATCATCTTATGACTATGTTAATTTTTTTTTCTTTATAAAACCAATTGTCTTTACAAAAATGCTTTTGAAAGATTGACATTCATATTTAATACACATGCTATCATCATACGTCAATAAGCTTTTGTCCGCTCCAACCGCCCTCTGACAAGACTTACATACATATCGTCGCTTGATTGCTATAGTGCTTTAACTACCATTTTTATTTTTTGGAGAAAAACGCATTTAAAGGTTAAACCTTTATTTTCTCACTTATTTATGCACGTATGTGGATACAAATATACCGGAGTGTTTATCAGCAAACGGAGAATATGAATATAATTAAATATTTATTTTATTAAATTATATTTTAATGTTATTTGCAATTGTATGGAGATAGAGCATTGATAGCAATTGATAGGCTTATTTGCGCGTGAATTTTTCTTTGCTCTAAGTCCCTGTGATGGTGCAGTACAGATTCACTTGTTTGTAAAAATGTGGGAGATAGAGCAAAATGGAATCAAAAAACTTCTTCTGTGACGACTGAATCTTAAATCCGATTACGTCATTTTAAAGATCTCGTTCTAACGAACACAGCGATATAAAAAAACTCATTTTTGAAAAAATGGAGATAGAGCATTATAGCAATAAAGCGACGATATGCATACATACACAATTGATTTCATTTTATATTTCGATGCATCGCATGCGCCTGTGAAAACGATCGAATTCTTATTTCCTCTTAAATTGTCTAAAACATGCATTTTGGTCCAAATAGCTGTCACATAATTATACAAATATTTGACAGTTCTAAAAAGTACTACATTTGAAGGTCAGAAATGCTAGAAATTGAACTTTAAAGTGTAAGCATAGCAATAGTCCCATTGATTGTCAGAAATAAGCAATTCAAGGTTCATACCCATTGATTTAAAATAACACCATCGGAATATGTGTACGTCGTCCTAAGGCCCACCCCAATAAAACAACAACTGTTCGGAACTAGGTCGCCACGACAGAAAGCCGATTAGCGGTCTGTGTACTAGGTCACTACCGGGAGGTAACTCTTGTTTGTCAGATAGAGGCCATTACGTCTTCATATCCATTTACTGAAACTAACGCACATGGAATGAACACATCCACTAATGTAATCAACTCTGCAATGGACGTTCTGGGTTTAAGGACAATAAGTGGTGATATCAACAACAGCATACATACTTAATTGTGTCCGGTTGCACAACGCGGTGTTGTCAAGCCATCACTAATGTTCAACTAGAAAGTACGTTACCATATTAACTCACTTTGCTGTCAACCAGACGTCGGCTTTCCACAGCGTGTATAACGTTACATAAGAATTGTTAGTGATCATACCATAAACATGGAAAATTATCCTATTCCCCTTTTTCCTATTTCATCCTTATCCTAATCTGTATTACCATAACCATCATTAGTCACAAAACATTACTATCATCATCATAAACAGCAGCAACAACACAAAACACCAATCAAACCATATTTATATTTTATCATCATCAACAACACCATAGTATAATCACCACCATTATCTCCATCGTCTTTGTCATCACGATTTTATTGCCATATAAATATAAACCGTTATCATAATACAATCATAAAAACAGTAAAATGATATAATGCACGGTATATACATGATCATAATCAGAATAACAATAACGCGTTTCAAAGCAATTATTCATTAACAGGACAGCGTATTGGCGGTATTGTCATATCAAAACAAATGGGTCTTGATCAGGTTTAATAAGGTTAAAAATGGCTCTCAAATACAAATGAGTGATTCTGAACGGCCAAACTGTTTGATTCAAACGAGTTAGGCAGCGTGATTCCCCCATAAGCGACAAGAGGCATCGTAACTAAGCATAGTATTGCGACAGGCCTAACAAGTATTTAGCACAATGATAGAATATGTCTTCATAGAAGCTGTGATAAGTGCTGCCTTCCGTACGCATGCCGAACGCAGCAAGGGTCTTTGACACACAATTGAAGACAACAATGTACTAAATCAACATAGACGTAGTAGTGATGTTGGTGGTGATGGTGGCAGCGGCCGCCCTGGCATCAGCACCAGCACCAGCAATATAAGTAGCAGCAGCAACATTAGTAGCAGTAGCAGTAGCAGCAGAACACGAATAAGAAGTAACAGGAAGTAGTAGTAGTAGTAGCAGCAGCAGCGGCAGGAGAAAATGCTCCAATGTTGCGTTTTACTTAAGTTGGTTGGTGTTGATGTAAATTCAGATGTAGCGGTAGCTTTTAAAAGCCAATTAAATTATTGGTGAGAGGCTGTACACATGCCATTTATATTGCCAAAGTCAGTCAGAAGACTTCTCAAAACTACAAAAGAAAATTCAGATTTGTATTGGACGGGCAATATACGAGATCATGCTGTGATTTGCAAGTCAACATCGGTGAAGAAAAGTGTTTTGCATGAGTTTGCATGAGTTTACGTGATCTGGTCTTTGTATAATAATCGTTTTCCCTCGTACTACTGATACATACAAACATTATCACTGACTAATAATAAGAGTTGGTTTATGAAGGCTTAAAGGATATTATTTAATTTGCATTGTTAATTTTCTTCAATTTGAAGTTCACGATAAAAAACAAATAACTCACATGTACATATAAAAGTCCTTTCGTGCAGCAGACAATGGCAATCATGTGCAATGTTTTTAACAAGTCGCTGACACTTAACTTTATGTGAGGATAGAATCTAAAACGTTTCCCAAACTATCATGGCAACTGTTAAAATATGCAACAGAATTACAATAAAGACTCTTTGAAATATAGCACAATCATTGTTTCAATAAAAAACAGAAACAGTTAACGGTGCACAACAATTTAAAATTACAATAACAAACGGTTTAATCACGAAATCAAACATGTGACTGTCTATTGTTATTGCAAAGTTCATTTGTAGCAGTCATACAACTTTTAACAAACACCATTTGTGTTGACTGACTACATACAATAGTTTGTATTTGAAAAGTGGAATCAAATCTATTTTAGCCGTGCTCTGCGAAAACGGGACTTAATGCAGGTTCGTAGAGTGTCGTCCCTGATTAGCCTGTAAAGTCCTTTCAGTATAATCAGTGACGACACTTACTCAAACAACGAGATTTTCGCTCAAAAAAACTTCCTTTAACAAAAAAATGCATGAAAGCGGACTGCACAGGCTAATATGGGACGCCGCTTTACTCACATGCAGTTCAACCAGTTTTCCAAACAATCATAACAGATGACTTCGACTTTAATGTCAAGAATCAATCTCAAGACTATGTTTCTGATACTTAAGGAAATATAATTGTCAATTGGCTTTGTTTTTCTGTAAGTATACATTTATCTTCAACATATCGTGGTAAGTGTCTGCGACGTGAGTCAATAAATACTTTCACAATATAAACATTTCACGTATTACGGCTGGATAACGGACGTCACCGGTGAGCTTGACGTTAACGACTAATTTGTTTATTAGCCGGACCCGTCCATATAGTAGATAAAATTTAAAAAATACAATTGTTCATGGTAATACTGGTATTCTAAAACGTGTGGTGCACTTTTATACATTAGTTGCGAAAAAATTCCTTTGTGCTGTATAATGACCCTATAGGACACTATGTGATGTACTCAACATTCTATCATTGTGTTTAAGACTAGAAGAGCAATTTTCTACATTTAATCGGTATTAAAACTGTCGGGAAAGTTACGCATTACTTGCAATAACGCCGACAGAATTGAATAGCATTTTTATTGTATCGGTGTATAATTTGTCGGGAAAATTAATTGCTATTTATTCTGACTGTCGTTTATTCGCTGACTATTTATTCGTTTAATCACCGTTTCACATTCAGTTTCATAGTTGACAAACAGCAAAAAAGTAAACCTTCACGCCGAACAATCCCGTCATTTCACGAATGAAAAGAATAGTCTCTAAGATTAAATCGCGTCATTTTGCCATTAGCGGATGAAAACGTAGTTCAGTCAAACATATGAATATTTATTTAAATGTTGTTTGTTTTACTTCTTCAGATGTGGTTTAAAGCGTGTCCAGTGACAAAACATCTGTAACGAAACATTGCTTTTCAAGTGACGGAATCCGGGACCAATTTCCTATTACATTGCGTGTTAAAAACACGAACGATTATCGCATGTATTAGTATTATTAATACAGGATTATATACTTAATATATGTGTGTTTCATTTTGTTGCTTTATATTCAGCATCGAAACCGAGCAGTCCGCACAGTCTAATAAGGAAATAAGTCTAATCAGGGACCACTCTTTCCGCATGAACTGGTTTATTGTCGCGCAGAGACTTTCCTTATTAGACTGTGCGGACTGCTCGGTTTCGATGTTGAATATAAAGCCAGAAAATGAAACACAAATAGATTGACTATATAATCCGTATTAATAATACTAATACATGCGATAACAGTTTAAATCTATCGTTCAGGCATGTCTCTTATTGGAAACACTTGATTAAAATACAAACAACGCCAATTATTAATGCGTACAGGATACAGGTTAAACACAAGTACCAAAAACATATATTATGCTACATGTCTGGTTGATTTTACAATATAAAGCTTGATAAGTGTATTTAAACTAATTATTATTTTAACTTAAATATTTAGAAATAAAAACATTTAAATACATATTAAATCAATATTTGATAAGTGTAATTACCGAGAATGCCAGGCGCATGACATATTAATAAAATGTGTAAATACAGAGAAAGCTATGATTTATGTAGTTTTGCCTTTTTATTTCCTTACCAAAATTTCTACGAACAAATGGGAAACCAACATGTAGAAAATAAACTGACCAAACTTAACTGTACAGTATTGAGGCAAAGATCCATTCAAGAGAATTTACAATACTTTCAATTATGAGCTGCTTTTAATGGATAGCATAAAGCCACGCGAGTATCAAAAACGTTAATGCGCTTTTATCAATGAATGTATATGTCTTAGGCATGTGAACATGGGTATTGGGCGATAACTATATGAAATATAAATTAACCAATTAATGATCTCATCGTAGGAAGCTGCTAAAATATATAATTAAAATTCGCCGATCCTGCAATGCTATTTAAAGGCCAACTTCTTATAAATAGCAATCAATTTCTCCATGAAAACTAATTGACAATATGCGTAGACGCACTCTATAAGGACAATATATTTGAAGTTTAATTTGTATGGTGTGATAGAGAAAATTTACAATGAGTATTTTTCATCAGAGACAATTGAAAATCTTCAAATGGAAAACATGATAAGAGGGATGATGATGATGATGATGATGATGATGATGATGATGATGATGATGATGATGATGATGATGATGATGATGATGATAATGATGATGATGATGATGATGATGATGATGATGATGATGATGATGATGATGATGATGATGATGATGATGATGATGAGGAGGATGATGATGATGATGATGATGATGATGATGATGATGATAATGATGATGAGGATGAGGATGAGGATGATGATGATGATGATGATGATGATGATGATGATGATGATGATAATGAAGAAGAAGAAGAAGAAGAAGAAGAAGAAGATGATGATGATGATGATGATGATGATGATGATGATGATGATGATGATGATGTGATGATGATGATGATGATGATGATGATGATGATGATGATGATGATGATGATGATGATGATGATGATGATGATGATGATGGTGATGATGATGATGAATGCATAGTTTGAATATATTGAATAAATATCAAAAACAGTATAATATGAGGGTAAAGAGTTAATTTAAAACAAGTGTAATTATGATGGATTTTAAACCTTAGTCGTGTGGGTGCAAAATAAATTACGCTTTACAGGTGACATTTAATTTCAATGTCCCGTGGTACCGTTTTGAACCAAGGGCGCGATATAAGATATGCACGTATCGCACGCGAAACGATTAAACATAGTTTAACCATTATTAATGTCATACTCAAACCCCAAAAACAATACAGACACCTGTAGTTTTTATTCTGAATAAGCACTCTGCAGTTTTTGTGTAACTGACTATTTATACTCAATATATAGATTTGATGTGATATCAGGATAGTATTAATCAAAGTCACACGAGACACACTTATTCGCAAAATAACACAAGGAGCGAAACATGACACACCAAAATTAATATTTTTACTTCATTCTAGGAAAAAAACATGCAAACTCATTGCACAATTTGTGCGTTGGACACCCAGTGCTACTCAGCTGTACGTTTGCTCCAAGATTCAGTGTATAGTCGCTTCCAGGTTGCACAATGAAGTTGCCATATAATAACAACCGTTGCTTCGGTTTTAATGCGTAACATACAAGCGAAGTTTGTAAAGCCATGCTTAAGTAATCTCTTGTGTATATTTTAGAATTTGTTCGAAGTTAAAATCATTTTTGATAAAACCAATAATTCATTTAAAAGTGTTATGTTTTAATATTTATGGCATTCTCGCCTGATTTCATGGGATATACTTAACTCCTGACAACATCAATTTTAAAAACTAGATACAACCTCGGCAACTATCTTTGGTGTTAAAGTTAATGTCTTCAATATGGCCGCAAATATATAGCTACATGAATTCAAATGTTTTATTTTGTCGACACACTAAAATAGTTCGAACATTGTTCATTGGACAATCAGCGTGATGATATATTAGTTCCCTAAAGCGCAGGCACATGTTTTAATGACAATCAATCTCATCCAATATGAAATAATGAACGTCATAGCAGTAATTAAACTGCACAATATATCATTGTTAACCCTCTGGATACCATCGAGGCTACACCAAATACAAGTTTTGATTATAGTCTATATAACATCATATTATTGCATGTTCAATAACAAAACAGCCGTTCAAATACGAATTAAACATAATTAGTACTCGACCACGATTAAAAACTTTCATTATATTGACGTAAATTAGTAAATTGTAAAATTAATTTTTTTTTTTTAATTTTAATCCAGCACTATGTGGGCTGAAGGAAAACAGTATGTCTATGTCGATTCGCTTGTTGACATTGAAGTGTGCGGTCACACAGTTCAACGTGCAATCTTTAACTAATTAAAAGATACATAAATTGCCCTCTACACCAAAAATAATGGTTTTGTTTGATGCTAATTAAGAATTTTAGGTATATCGACTGGAAAACAGCCTAGACTTGCATGTCATTACGTGTAGATCTATATACAAATGTAAAAAAAAAGTTTGGCATAGGTGTACTGTTTGTTGTTTCACAAGGACAATATTATCTTTTATGAGGATTTGTCGAAAAAGGCTGCAAACACACTGTGTTTTTACCGATGTATGTGTAAATTGGTGATGCATTATCTTGTTGCTGGGAAATTATCGTTTGTATTACAACTATTTAACGCGAAAATATCCGTCTTTAATATGATACAAGGCTTTCAATCTTGAAAGAAAAAAAACAGCAAGAGAAATGCTTTGAATAGTTACAGTTTGTTTGTACATGTTTGTCTTGCAATGTCAATTTCAAAAGGTATTGCTCACATAATATATACGGTGATATTGTTACCTAACCAATGTTCTCCTTCAACATTTCCAAAACCATTTTCCTTCTCAATGACACTTCGATTAAGGTCCACATTTCCGTCAAATTGCCTCAGAACAACTTGAGATACAGAACTAGTTTCTCATGTCCCCTACCGGTGAGACGCTCTGTCTGTCTTTCAGTCTGTCACACTTTTCTGGATCCTGCAAAAACTTTAAACGTTCTTCATATTTTTTCATGAAACTTGATATATGGACAGATGGCACTTTTGAGATTATGCACGTCATTTCATTTTGTTTCTATGTGAAGAATTCTGGTTGCTATGGCAACACATAGTCTAGAAATATTGCTGAAAATGGTTGAGTTTCACCGGTAGGGGACCATATTGCTTGGCAATAGTCTTGTTTAACATACATCACCTTATGGAATGAATTACATTGGTTATTGCAAAAGTTGTGTTATATATTGTTTGAAAAAAAAGGCATTACATAAGTACAAAAGTTGTTAAAATATTTTAATGTTAACATTATTTTTTCAATCAGCATCCGTTCCTTCATAGTCCTCATGTCAAACACTTACATTCACATATTTTAAACTGACACCATGCACTTCATTAGGTTTAAACGTGGACAGGGTTTACTTATGATCATTTCTAATCAAACGTTTATGTCAACATGGTTGCTCATTATGTTTTATCAAGCGTAGTGCAGTTAATCTAAATTAAACAAATAATGCATGATGAAGTCTGTCACAGTGGTACGGGCGTGCGTAACAAAACCATGCTGTAAACATTGAATTACAAACATGGACACTATTCAGTCTATAAAACGCCTTGTTGAAGTTGAAGTTATGGTTTCTTTAATTAACACTATTTATAAACAATCAACCTTTGCATCTGACAGAAGGAAGTTTTGTTAAGTTATTTAGCACAGAGCAAGTACTGCGCACTTTCATCGCCTCTTAGGGGCTGTTATTGTTTTTCTAAACAAGAACAAACGTTTAGAATCCCGGCATATTGATAAGAAGAATTGTTCACTCGAAACACTTGTCTTAAGCACACACACACAGCTAAACATTTCCCTCAATAGGAGTATGTACTCGAGGAACCGTTTTGTTTCTACGAAGACCATTGTCGTCTTAAGAGCTTGTTTTAGTTGATTCAACTTTACACTCATAATCTATCATTGTAACACAATAGTTAACTCTTCAAAATAACCCCAACAATATTCTATGCAAAATATTTGTAGTTGATCTTTCCGTTTATAATCAAAAATGTATACATATGCTTTCCATATATATAAATGTCATATTTATCCAAAGACGGGCCTGCATATAACTGAATACATTATTTTTACCATTATAATTAAATTCATAATAATATAAAAACCTTAACGGTATTCAGATGATGATGATGATGATGATGATGATGATGATGATATTAATGCTGCTGCTGATGATGATGATTATGATTTTGATGATGATGATGATGATGATGTGATGATGCTAATGATGATGATGATGATGATGATTTTGATGATGATTTTGATGATAATGATGATGATGATGATGAGGAGGAGGAGGATGAGGAGGAGGAGGAGGAGGAGGAGGAGAAGGAGGAGGATAATGTTCAATCTACCATAGATTGAGAATTTGTTTAATATTATAACTTACACGGATATGTCTTAATTTAAAGCAGCAATTAGCGATTTGCGACTGAGTTTACCAGTCCCCGATCCTTCTTGCTAATTGTCGTCATATTTATTATACCTAGATATCTACTTATTGATTAGATGTTCTGTAAAATAAAATGGCGGAGCAAATTGAATAAATGATACACATACTTGAAGTATGATTGTCACTGCGTTTGTTTACAGGGCTCGACACTAGTTTTTTAGAATGTAAACTATTGACATGTATATATAAAGTTTACGGAAATAAACCTCTAGCGAGGATGGCATTAAATAATGAAACTGTTCGCATGCAGTGTTGTGAATTAAATGAATTACATGTGTTTTTACTCCCTGGTTTACAGCACAGAACAGCGTGTATCTAAATACTTCGCGACGCATTGTTTAATAGTAAAATCATTTTTAAGTTTGTACTAGCCACATTCATTGTTTGTTTGCTACATTATTAAAGAAACATAAAACCTTTAATTTAGCAATGTTCCCGTATGACTAGCATACTTATTTAAACGTAGACAATATAGTTAATAGTTCCAAATAAATGTCTGGCACCATATTTTCAACCGCACATGAGTACAAATAATTGCATTCTTTGTGAATATGCTTATTTTTTATCTATGTATATATTTTGGTAGACGAAATAAAACAGTTCTATCGTTCACAAACACTCTATTTATACATTGCACCTTCGACATGTCATTAGGGGAATAACACCTGAATCATTGAATTTCAAAGCACTATATAATTTGTTTAACACGACTTTATGTAGATACGCTGTTGTAATGATACCATTGATTTCCGAGTTTCCGGTTAAAGCGTGGTTGCAAATGTATCATCGTAAAGCTAAAATACAATTTGCTTTAAACTGACACTTGATAAAATATAATATCTATAGGGAAATATAAATTAAATGAGCATTAATCAATGGAAAAAAATTAAACAAATACAAGTGTGCACCGCTACCATTCATTGGCTGCAGATGAACACAATTTAAAACAGTAATGATGAACATTTAAAACGTAACACAAATATACTTTACACGTTTTAAATAAAATATGACAGATTTGATCAAGTTAAAGAAGAATTTATGACAAATATTCACTAAACATCTCGTCTAAGATTATATAAAAAAAAAATAACTAATACTTTACAAATGCTTTCCTTTTTTGTGTCATTCTTATAAAAAGCAAGGCAAACAGGTGAATAGCAAACACAATGAATTAACATTGACAAAGTAAAATAATTAATATTTGATTGAGATGCTTTGCTAATGCCTGCCATGCCTAATAAAACATGACAATTTCAATTTTTAAGTGTCTGAAATCAAACTTTCACACAAAAAATGATTCTATCTCCACAACCAACCAGGAAATTTGTGTGGTCAACCTGAAAATAAAATAAAGATTCCTTTAGAAAAAAAAAATTCATCAAACATTCATTGCATAACTGCTTTAACCCTTTCAGTGCTGGAACCGAATTTTGAAGGCCTTTGCAAACAGTTTGGATCCAGATGAGACGCCACAAAACGTGGCGTCTCATCTGGATCCAAACTGTTTGCTATTCTGATAGTAATCTTTGAAAAAAAATGAAGAAAATGCTTATTTTACAAATTCAGCAGACGACATTTTAGCAGACGACAAATTTCCCAGCATGAAGAGGGTTAAAAATAAAAATCCAGATATATAATTTGTATTAAAATTGAAACTTTATAAATATAGTGACATATAGATTTATAACATGTTCAGATAAAACAATTACATAAATACTCCCAAAAAAAATTTGTTGACAATAAAGTATTACCTTTCCGACAAATTAATTAGATGGGTTGATGTGAAGCTGTGCCGAGATGCAGTTGGGGGGGGGGGGGGATATCTCGAGTTGGTTGAGAGGCAGAGAAAGACTCGGACAAGTGCAACTGACGAGGGTAGAACTGTGTCGCCAAGAATTTTGGTAGATATCATCACCCATGGAATGTGTGGTCGCAACTTTCTGCCATTAAAAGAAAAACATTTCATATTATAATTAAATAAAACAAATCCAACAGGAGATAACATTTCAAAATAGAGTGTTTTAATAACATTTTTATGGCACAACTTGAACAAATTACACCTTTAATAGACACAATATTATTAAAATAAAATGAAAATGTATAAACTTCACTTTATATAAAAATAATTAAGAATTTCTTTTAACTCAAAATATTTTTATTATGGACTCGGGGCTTTTTTTGCTTATTAAGGGAATAGGTGTTTGTTTTCCTAATTTGAGAAATTTGCGACTCAAATTTTCACAATTTAAAGAAGTTCGGGACTCAAATTTTCACAATTTAAAAAAAGTTTGCAACTCATTTTTTCACAATGTTGATCTGTGGGCGACACAATTTTGAACAGTTTTCGACACATGTTTTCAAAAAAGTTGCACAGCGCGCAACTCATTTGTTCACAGTTTTCAACAGTGAATTTTTTTATGAACAGTGCGTGACTCAATTTGTTCACAATTCTAAACAGTGTGCAACTCATTTTTTTAAATTGTGAACAGTGCGCGACTCATTTTTCCACCATGTTGAATAAACAGTGCGCGACTCCTTTTTTTCCAAATTTTGAACAGTGCGCGACTCATTTTTACAAATTTTGATCAATGCGCAACTCATGTGTTTTCACAATTTGAAGAGTTTGTGACTTATTTTTTTTGTAATTCTGAATGAACAGTGCACCACAAAATTGTCCCCCATTTTTGAACAGTGCGCAAATGATTGTTCCAAATTTTGTACAGCGCGTGACATGATTTTTTCACAATTTTGAACAGTGCGCAACTCATTTTTCCACAATTTTGAATGAACAGTGCATGACTTATTTATTTGCAAAAATTTGAACAGTGAGCAACTCATTTTACAAATTTTGTACAGCGCGTGACTCATTTTTTCATAATTTAATTTAGGAAAAGTGTGCAACTCATTTTTCCACAATTTTGAAATCATAATGAACAGTGGGCAACTAATGTTTCCCACAATTTTGAACAGTGCGCGACTCATTTTTTCAAATTTTGGTACAGTGCGTGTCTCATTTTTCACAATTTCGAACAGTGCGCAACTCATTTTTCCACAATTTTTTATAAACAGTTTGCGACAGTAGAACAACTGGCACTGATCATTGGTTCATCAGCATGAGATTTGGTGTAAAAAAATGGCACAAATAATGAAACATGTGTGTTTAAGCATGCATACATAACAATGAAACTTACCAACCACTCGACCAGGAAACATATGGTGCAGAAGCTGAGGGATTCAGCATGCTCTCCCACTGATATTATGCAGATCAGTGGTCAAACTGGCAGTCAAGTTATGTTGGGATTTCCCAATTGTGAAGATATTAACCTCAGCAATCTCCAAACACAAACATGTTCATTTATTGTCAGTCAAACAGCAGTTAATCCATCATGTCACCCTGACAGTCTCAAAACACGATGCAAAACCAAAGCATTTTCGTTTCGTCTAACACACAGCTGGTAACGTCGCTGAATATTGCACAAAAGCAGCGTCATTATGAAGTTCCAGCGACTCGAAATACACGTTCCCCACCCACTTTGACTTCGCACGTGAAGGCCTGTTTTTTGGGGAAAACTGTGAACATCTCACAACTAAACGTATATTACGGAGATGGACAAGTTGAAAAATAAATCACTCTTATCACTTCCAAATTGCGCACTACGTTAAAATCCCGTTCCATTTGATTATTGTATTTATTGTTTGAAATTTTCACTCTACACATTCGCTTTGAAAATAGCGGTTGGTGTGTACTCTTGGAAGTACATGTCGAATGTGTTATTGTAAAAAATATTGGTATTGTGTTTTTAGTACAGAAATTGTTCTTTTAAGTTTCAATTTATCGCTTCAGTTTTTGTATTATGTGCGTTTAAATTTGATTGATTATTGCTTACTTTCGAACTATTTTTTTATGTGTAAATATATATGCATAGACGCTAGCGGATGTAATCAGGTTGCTACTAATTTGCATATTTATCAATTAATTTAGCGGTTGTTTGTTTTGTTTGTTTTGTGAATATTTTCTTATTTACTTTAAAATGTGGCATAATAAATAGAATATATGGTTGGTGACTTTTGATATCATGTGATATGAGACTCGTCCGATATGGCGTGTGAAAAGGCTCGGCAAGCAGATAATTAAATATCTCGTTAAAGTATATCGTTTATTTGGAATATATTCAATATTGTAATATGTCACTTCTTGAAAATACCGTCGTTCGACATTATCCGTCCATTTAACGATAGAAACCGATATGTTACCAAAGAAGTCGATATTACCCGATATTACACGAAAGTACCTGATATTACCAAAAGCTGTGCCGATATTTCTTCTGCAGTATCCAGAATTAGTAATCACGTGACAAACAAAATGGCGATATCCATGCCGAAACAGTTATTTTCGCCGTTGTATACCCTTTTATTACTTTTGTTTTATTGTTAAATGACGTTCACTTTTCAGCCATAGCATTTAGCAAATGATAAGCGTTCATTTCGTATTAAAATTTGCTTATATTTCGACTTAACGTGGTGCCAATTTTCCCATTGGAGCAGTAATCAAGTCATGCCGGTACGGGTATAAAACGTCGAAAAACACCTGTATCTGCATGGACGTCGCCATCTTTTGTGTCATGTGATTATCCCTCTTGTATCAAAACGTATTGTTTCACGGTAAGTGTAAATACTAGTTTCAGTTTCAGGTACTGTTCAACTTAGATAGCAACATGTCAATTTGATTCCAGGATTTAGGTAATTTTAATTTATGTTAATACTTATGTTACTACATATACATAACAAAATTGACTCTGGCCCTCAAGCAACGAGGTATTAACCTTTAATTATTTTTCTTGTTTAAAATTGATTGCAAACAAAATTAGAAATCAAGCAAGCCGTTCCGCTTGAAAACCCTGGCAGATTAAAATCAAGCTTTATGATTGAATACGAGACAGATTAATATGTACATCACATTTTACGCGCATGCATTTAGCCCGGTTTTCTGAGAGCGCGGCTCTTGTATATTCAAAGGACGTAGTAAAAATAATGATAGTAGTAGTAGTAGTAGAAATAGTAGTATAAGTAGTAGTAGTATAAGTAGTAGTGGTATAAAGAGTGGTAGTAGTAGTAGTTGTTGTTGTTGTTGTTTTTGTTTTAGTAGCAGTAGTAGTATAAGTAGTAGTAGTATAATTATTATTATTATTATAATTATTTTTTATTTTTATTTATTATTATTATTATTATTATTAGTAGTAGTAGTAGTAGTAGTAGTAGTAGTAGTAGTAGTAGTAGTAGTTGTTGATGTTATAATAGAAGTAGTAGTAATAGTAATAGTAGTAGTAGAAGTAGTAGCAGTAGAAGTAGTAGTAGAAGTAGTAGTAGTAGTAGTAGTTGTGGGTGTTTTAGTAAAAGAAGTAGTAGTAGTAGTAGTAGTAGAAGTTGTAGTACTAGTAGTAGTAGCAGTAGTTGTTGTTGTTGTTGTAGTTGTAGTAGTAGTAGTAGTAGTAGTAGTAGTAGTAGTAGTAGTAGTAGTAGTAGTAGTAGTAGTAGTAGTAGTAGTAGTAGTAGAGTAGTAGTAGTAGTAGAAGTAGTAAAAGTAGTAGTTGTAGTAGTAGTAGTAGTAGTAGTAGTAGTAGAAGTAGTAGTAGTAGTAGTAGTAGTAGTAGTAGTAGTAGTAGTAGTAGTAGTTGTTGTTGTTGTAGTAGTAGTAGTAGTAGTAGTAGTAGTAGTAGTGGTAGTAGTAGTAGTAGTAGAAGTAGTAGTAGTAGTAGTAGTAGTAGTAGTAGTAGTAGTTGTAGTAGTAGTAGCAGTAGTAGTAGAAGAAGTAGTAGTAGTAGGAGTAGTAGTAGTAGTAGTAGTAGTAGTAGCAGTAGTAGTAGTAGTAGTAGTAGTAGTAGTAGTAGTAGTAGTAGTAGCAGTAGTAGTAGTGGTAGTAGTAGTAGTAGTAGTAGTAGTAGTAGTAGTAGTAGTAGTAGTAGTAGTAGTAGTAGTAGTAGTTTAGTAGTAGGAGTAGGAGTACTACTAGTAGTAGTAGTAGTAGTAGTAGTAGTAGTAGTAGTAGTAGTAGTAGTAGTAGTAGTAGTAGTAGTAGTAGTAGTAGTAGTAGTAGTAGTAGTAGCAGTAGTAGTAGTGGTAGTAGTAGTAGTAGTAGTAGTAGTAGTAGTAGTAGTAGTAGTAGTAGTAGTAGTAGTAGTAGTAGTAGTAGTAGTAGTAGTAGTAGTAGTAGTAGTTTAGTGGTTATCAACTGTGTCCTAAGTGTGTCTGCAACATGTATGTCATTGGCAGCGACGTTGACAGACGAGACTTTGTGGTGCATTGATTGAAGTACAGGGATTTTGTCGAAATCCCACTGCCAAATGCCCGAGTTCGCTTGCATTTGGGCGGATGAGATGTTTTTTAGAAGCTGCGTGACATACGTTTTTGATTGCATCTTTCGGGATAAGATCGATTGATCTTGAAAACTGCTACTAGCCTTGCACACTCTGATGTAAAGAAAAGGCAGGACCATAAACGTCTCCGTTCCATATTTGGGAATTAAATGCAGTGGAAACTAAAGCGTAAAATGATATAATCTTGGCAGGCAGTCAGGCAGCCCCAAATCGTATATTGACCGAAAACGCATACAGTTTGAGGTTGCCTGGCTGGTCACTATTATGCCGCTGGACCTGACGTGGGTTTTCTACCGAACATTTTGTGCTGTGTATCAATCAGTGTATAATCAACGATTTTAAAAGCAATCAAGATCGATTGATCTTTAAAACTGATACTATCCTTGCACACTCTGATGTAAAGAAAAGGCAGGACAAATGCTCGTTACAATGCTGTTACTTAAAGTGATATTGTGGGCATTTTCACTGTTGAATTGAGCTGAAAAGAATTAACAGGTCAAAAGAGTTAGTTAAAATGTGGTTACTGACCAATTATCTGCATCTCATATTGCTACCATTTGTTTATAAGCCGAAATGATCCGTAAATAAAATAGTGTCTTTGTGTCGTATGAACGAATCTGCATAAGGCCTTAATTAAAATTAAGTTTGTTTGCCCTTTACCGACCGACACACTTTTTACCCCCCGACCCAAATTTATTTTATTGCGATTTCTTAAAATGTATTTTTTTAATTTTCGTATTCGCCGATCATAAAAGAGCCGACTGCAATATTTATTCGTGCGCGTTATCCCTGTCCATTCTTATCGCCCCTGACCGATCTAGGTCACTGCGATGGTTGGAATTTCATATGCCCCTATAGGTCATGTAACCCCAAACCGGAACTCCTGTTTTCAGGGTTACATGCAGTCAGTTTGATACTAAGCACACATTGTTCAGTGCATGCTGCCTAGGATTTGTCAAAAACATTGCAAATGGTTGATGTTGGTATCAACTTGAAGGTATATTTGTAAGCAATAAGAAAAAAAGCCATTTTGTGCTCTACTTTTTGTGTTGATGGTTCCCGGCTTTGAAAGTAGGTCATACTATTTGAGCCCAAAATGGTCGTCTGCACAGCTGTCAAAATCGGTATGCCTATTCTAAGGTAAATATTTTGAGTTAACGCGTATAGAATTTAATGACATGCATTTGTTTTTAAAGATTTTGCATTTATCTTTCCAATGATGTATGATGATATAGTGGGTATGCGCTTGATCATGGTAAAAATTGATATCGAACTACAACTATTTTATATGTAATATAGAAGGAAATTAATTGCGCATGCGTAACCTATAGACAATCCGAGAATCCATAAATTGACCGCCGCCATATTGGCTATTACGTCACCCGCTACTGAAAACGGTACTGAAGAATTCGGCAGATTACAACGTTATCATAGTGTACACCCGCTTTATTCCAATAAACTGTACTAAAAGACCGAGGATGGCTTTTTTTATTGAAAGGTACATAATTTTGTTTGTCTAAACAGTTACCATTTCGTTATTAATATTGTAAGTGTCATTTTAAAGGTAATATACACATCTATAGCCGAAATAAAGTTTGTGATTCTAAATTTAGTCCGGAAATATTTATCAGCGGAACGCTGTAAGATTTCAGGTATAGTTTGTTTTTAAATTAAAATTATGTATCTAGTTTAGTCTAAAACTAAAGTGGTTTTTAGCAATCTTTTATTTAAAAATCGCTCTCCAGCTAATACAAAAATATCTAGCCGAAAATGAATTTTGTGATTTTAAATGAACAAGTACCGGAGTTATTCGTTTGCAAAACTGTGTAAGATGTCAGGACATGTCATACTTTTTTTTATTAAAAAGGACATATCAGCTATTGTCTAGAACTTTCTTATTTTTTTTTATTTAAATAACGTTTTACTTGTAAAATCAAAGTTTATTGCCTGAAATAAACGTTGTTTGTGCTGTTCTCAATATTTACTTAACTGATTTAATTATACATTAAATTTTCTTAATAACATCTTAATTCACGATTGAAATGTTCAACATGAAAAATAATGAGCCTTCAATAAACTTAAATAGTTCCAAATGTGTTCTCTAGATTTCTCTTAACGTATGTCTTTATTAAATATTCATGCCAGGGACCTACACAAATAGGTCCATGTCCATGCTGTGTTAATATGTGTGGACATATGTTTAAAAGTACGCCGGAGTATGGCCGGGTGCCTTAAAACGTATTCTCTGTACCCGGGGTACATAGTAGTATACTTCAGAGTACCCGGGGTACTTTTAAGTAGTACCTGAGCCTACAATTACCAATTAAGCAGAAAATGTTGGTAGGTGAAAGCTAGATTATCTAGGGGTTATAGAGCACATAAGTACAAAGTTTTCGTATAGTTAGTCCAAAAGAAAGTTTCACTAACATAGCCAAACATGATGGTAGGTAGGTCGACTAAACGTTAGTTTTGTTTTCTAAATTTTTCTTTTACGATTGATTACCCTGAATAAGAATATGCCATGACATTCAGAAATCTTCCCACTCTGTATTTTACATTATATTTATATGGCTTTGGTCGATTTGAAGTCAGTGAAGTAAAGTTAATCGATTTTTTTATGCGATAGTTATTTTAGTGAATATGATCGAAAACTAATATTGCAATACCGAAAATCAAGGTGTGGTTCGCACAAACACGTAGGGACGTTAGTGCAATTGGGTTGGTGAAAACAAACAACTGTTTTACGCTTTTATTTGTAAATTAGGCAAGTCTGAGGATCTGACTGTCAGCAATATCTGACATTAGACAATTCTTGGTGGTTTTTAGATTATGTTATATGGGTATTCGTTATATTCACGGACATGCGAACATCGGCTTTAACTACGGGCGGCCAAGATCTATGCTGTCCGCTATAATGTCACCTAAGGTTTCGTGGTTTCATTAGCGGATTGGGTATCGCCTATCCAGACTGCGCAAATGCGCAGGCAGGTCTGAAGGTACGCTGGTCGCATATGGCATAAGACCAATTTTCGCATGACGCGAGTCAATTAAGTTAATTTGATTCATTAATTATTGTAAACTCTTACTTAAATACATTTCGAGTGAATAATATATAAAAAGGTAATAATGTGTACGTCAATTTATTTCTTATATATTTCTTAATGAATGTGTGAATTTACAAATAAACCATGTTTATAACTGAGTATAATGATAAATGTTCTGACCATCATTCCGTTGTCGTTCGCGATGGGTTAAGTACGTTTTATTAAAACATGTGTATACCAACTTCTAGTAATTTGCAATATGGACACTTCTTGTTGGCAGGAAAACGTTTTTGAATAACGATATAAACACTCAGCATCGTGCAGTTTATCCGTCTGCAAACTATTCCAAAACCAAACTAAAAATACACCATTCGTGGAAAAAGAACAGTGAGTCAGTGAGTCATGAATTAAGGACAATAATGTTGTTATTGTTTCAGCAAGCGACGGTTTCCGTTTATTAGTGGCCGCCGCATAAAACGGATATGATAAATCTGTAAATATTAAAGGGGCTGGTTTGAAGATTGTAATTAAATGCTTTAAATTGATAAATGTAAACATCGGAACTAAAGAGCTCCAGTATAAAACAAAAATCCTTACCTGGACCCGAACCACTGACATTTGGAGTAAACGTCTAGCGCTTTAACCACTCCTTCATCCATGCTGATATAGTTCATGGCATATTTTATATTTTGTATAAGCATTCCTCGTAATGTAACAAAATATAAAGATATCAATTCAACTTTCCAAATTATTCAATCGTATCGCGTTTGTAACTCTTTATAAATTTCATGTTTTTAAATCGCCTAAAGATGCATATAATGAATATTTAAGGGCATCATAAATATTCAGTACGAGAGGTGCCCAATTTCATGACGAACAAAACAAAAATATGAATAATTTATAATCTAAATACATTTTTTTGCAACAAATGCTCCATATGAGATTCATGGCAATTGTAAATTATCCTGCAACGCTTTGGCGAAGATTTCAACGTCTAGTTGATGGTTGTTTGTTCCAATTTGCGCCATTCGTCCTTCAGAGCTCTTTTTAGACCAGAAAGTGAGTTTACGTGTCGATTCTGTAAGCGTCGTTTTAATATCCCCATATACCAAAATCCATTTGGGCCGCATCTAGAGACTTAAGTCCATTCTTCGGGTGTTATGAACTTAATGTTTTGATATTTTGTTTAGAAAACAGTGTTTAAAACTGTGGCTAGATGCACTGTCCTGATGGAAAGTCATGACGTGTTTATCCCCCGGAAAGAGTCTCGGTACAACCTTTCGTATAAATTGTTTCAGAACTTTATTGATATAGTATTCTGAGTTTACCTTGGTCCCTTTGGGAATTATTCTGATCACTGATTTACCTCTGGACGATAAAGCAGCACACGCCATGAATCCACGGGCAAACGCATCACGTTTTACAAACTTCAGTTTATCGCCAACGTTTTCTCCCATTCTGACATAACATACTCTTCTTTTTCCATAACTTCCACCAAGATAAAACATCGCTCGTCAGATGTAACAAAATCTCTCCACTTGCCACATTTAAGCTTAAGATATATAGCTTCCAAGACCTGGCCCTGCGCTTCTGAATCTGTGCCATGTTGAGCTGATGAGCCTTGAACTTCTTCCGTAGTTTTGCTTTCACAACATGCCTAATGATGTAATATACTGTTCCCTTGGACATTCCTGTGTCCGATGCCTTTTTTCTCTGGGTCGGCGGATTGATTTTAGAGATCCACCGACGAATTTTGCATACGACGTCAGGCGTGACCTTATATGGACGTCTACTTGAAGTTGAATTTGTAGCACTACCAGGCGTTGTTCTGCGCTATACAGTAGCGTCATGTCGAATATTTCGAATACTTCCCAAAGAAATAGCATGGTCCATCATTTTAGTTCATTTGAATGCTTCTGTGACTGCATTTGCATCTCAAAAGGCCTAAAACATTGCCCTTCACAGCTTCACTATTTTTCTCATCAGGCATGTTGAATAATATTGACAAATTGCATGTTCATTGAAGTATAGTATTTAACACATCTGCTAACACAACAATGGTTCGAGAAAACCGTGGATATACTTGAAAAAACACGGATTCCTTTTGTTCATTTTGAAGGCAACTCTCGTATTACTGTTTTCTTTAAAAAAAACTACAACGAACATTTCCAAATCTGAAATATTTTATGTTTCTTTTTTTTCAATTCATCAAAACGTGAACAGGTCCCTTTAAAATGGTCCGGAGTCCAAACAGATGTTTCTTCATGTACAAACTATTTATTTTTACTTACATATATTTTTGCTGAGGCCCTTACACCGCTAACAAAGTATCTGCACTTATTTCTATTTACACGAAAATGTATATGTTTGACTATAACTTTAGTCGTACTGAACAGTTCAATATGAATGTATTTACCCAAATTAAAACTCGCAAATGACATAAGAACACTAAGCAAATACGCAATTGCGGGATCTATAGCTTGCAGCATTTAATTTTTTGGAATGATTTGGATATATTTCTTGGACCCGACGAGCAGTATGGGAACACACATGTTTTAAATTGCTTTCATTTTAACGAAGTATATGTTTCTTAAATTGTCCATCGTTTACTTACTTCCGCAAGTCACTTGGCTAAGTTAGAATTTTTTTTTAATTCTTCACCATTTCGAGAACAGGGCCGGGGCCTTTCAGATTGGGAAAAGTCGCGTCGTTTTTTTACTTAAATTGTGAAATTGGTGTTTTATTTGTTTGCTTACAAATTTTAAGAAAAGTCACCAAGTAAATGAAAAGTTTGAAGCACTCACAGTAAAATGTTTCAGTGTAATGTGATGTCTTAGAACCCGTATAAAATATCTAGCATATTCTTTCATTTGAATCGGCTTTTTAAGTTCTTTACATTCTATATATTATCCTTATACCCAGTATTCATTCCATAAAAATTACGGCACTCTCGAATACAAACCCACACAAACCCATAGGTAGATATCAATTTCATTTTGTGCAAAAAGCTAATAAACACTAAACAGCACCCGCTTTTAAACACATATTTTACTATAAAGACAAATATAATGAAAATTATGATGAATGTGCAAATTTTTGTTTTACATTATAACTTGAAAACCTGTAACCACACATTAATTCTGTTAAAATCTATTCAAACACATACTAAATTACAGGCATTTAAACACACACGAAGGTAATCTGGGACGACACTTCACGCACATTCAATAAAACCGTTTCATAGAGCGCGGTTTCTACACATGTACGGGCCGCTTTATAGCAATCGCAATTTTTTTCAAGTATCACTTGTCATTTCAACTAAGACTAAGGGCGCAAATGTTACAACGGCCGGAACGCACAAGGCTGTATTGTTTATTTCGCTTACAGCCCACTTGTTACTAGGATCTTTGACTAGGAAGTCTTAAACATTCCACCAATCCCGAACGTTCGACAAGTTTAGCCATCTTGCAGTAGGTTAAGTGCAGAGGAGTGAAATTGGTTGGCGAACGGTGACAAACTTCTATCATCGACGAGAAAAAAGTATGTTCTTTATATATATTGTGCTTAATTAAGAGGAATATGTTCAATAACGAATATGTGCATACACCGCTCTTAATTATATATGGACTTAATGATGTATTGCATGCGTTCGCTCATTAAATGACTGTTTTTACGCGAATATCCGACCTCGTGGAGTAATCTTCTGTTTAAAAAAGGTGTATGCACAACAATTATTGTTGTAAAGGTTGATTTATGTGTGACCTTTTTTCAAAACTGGTTGTTGTAATTAAGCGTTCAATATTGCGAAGTATGATTTTAAACCAAATGTATATGGGAAGTGTTAGGAGTCATTATCAACAGCTGTTAATCACATATACTGTAGTCAATATTTTGGAATAATAGGAGGTGCGCAGTTATGCAAGCGTCTATAAACTGTCAACTTAGTCCGCCATTTTGTTTAAAACAATAAAGTACATGTGGTTCCGATTTCAAAATTATTTTTTTAAAGACATGTCATCTCTTGTGCTTTGAACATTTTGTTTTTAGTATTATTTAACGGAAGATTTCAGTTTGAAATGGATAACAGTTTTCAAATGAAGTAAATATTTGCACATGTTAATCTACTTTCGCTTTTAACCTGAAGTTAGAACTACGATGAAAAATTGAAACGATTTATTATGTTTAAATTTTGTTGTCACAGTCAGTCAAATGATTTCTATAGCTTCTTAAACGGTTTGCTTTACTGTGCATTCATTCATTCAAGTGAAAACTGATTTTAATTATTTTTATACTTACTGCAAACCGAAGTAACCAAAACCCATGCATGATAGTTGATACAATTCCATTGGCATATCATAATTTATAAATATCTTGTTACAATAAGTGGTATTGATGTTTTCCTTATTGTAGATATGTTATCTACATTCAGATCAATTAACATCATTTATTGAACACATATTTGATGTAATAACACACAAGCATGCATTTCATATTAATATATGCAAGAAAACAGCAAACAAGATATGGTTAAGCTCCATAGGACTTCTTACACTGCAACAGTGCTTTAATACCAGTGTTATAAATATTCATAGACTATTAGTGTATTAAAAATATAATTTCTAAAATAAAATAAAATAATTTTCCTACCTACCTACCCATCTGTAAAATCTAAGGTCGGTAAAGGGCAAACCAACAATATTTTAATTGTGGCCTTACTGTTCATTCATTCATTCAAGTGAACACTGATTTTAATTAGTTGTATACTTACTGCAAACCGAAGTAACCAAAATCCATGCATGATAGTTGATACAGTTACATTGGCATATCATAATTTATAAATATCTTGTTAAAATACATAATATTGATGTTTTCCTTATTGCAGATATGTTATTTACATTCAGAGCAATTAACATCATTTATTGAACACATATTTGATGTAATAACAAACAAGCATGCATTTCATATTAATATATGCAAGAAAACAGCAAACAAGATATGGTTAAGCTACATAGGACTTTTTACACTGCAACAGTGCTTTAATACCAGTGTAATAAATTTTCATAGACTATAAGTGTATTAAAATATAATTTATAAAATAAAAAATAAAAAATTTTCCTACCTACCTACCTATCTGTAAAATCTAAGGTCGGTAAAGGGCAAACCAACAATATTTTATTTGTGGCCTAACCCATTATCATCACACTTTTCCCCTTTAAATGATAGTTACTTATGAAATGTAAAAGTAAAAGGGTGAACAATTGAATCCTAGTAAGTTGTGAAAACAATACCTTAAAAAAACATCGCGGTAGAAATTAAATTCCAATATATGTATATTACATCATATTTCACGTCATACAAAATGACCTAATCCGATTGGCTTAGAGCGATCAGTTGCCCATTGACTTTTTTCCACACACCCCGAGTAATTTCTATACAACCCGAGTAATTGAGTAGTCGGTTAAGGTAACAATATACTAAATAATCGTTTCATGTAGGGCTGTACTCTTTAACTGTTGATGCTATGTATATATTGATGTCTGTTGTGCAGAATTTTTTAAATGAAAACAAACGTTTGTATGTTGTATACGTTGATTTGCTTAAATGTTTTGATAGTATATATCGTAACGCATTATGGTTAAAAATGTATAAATCTGGTGTAAAAGGCAAATTATTGAGAATAATTAAAAATATGTATGAAAATGTTAAGTCTTGTGTTAAGTCGTGTACATCATATTCTGACTACTTTAGTTATGCTGTCGGTCTCAGACAAGGGGAGGTAATGTCCCCGATTCTTTTTTCACTGTTTGTAGAAGATTTGGAACTTTTTTTACAAGATAGCACCTTGTCTGGCTTAAATATAAACGACATAACTTTAATTTTATTGTTATTTGCGGATGACATGGCTATTGTAGGTAAATCACCAGAAGAACTACAGAACCATTTAAATAACCTTTATCTGTATTGTAATTCTTGGGGGCTAAATGTGAACACTTCAAAAACAAAAATAATGGTTTTTCGCAAAAGGGGTAAAATTCGACAAGATGAAAAATGGACATATAATGGCCAAACTATAGAAATCGTCGACAATTTTAATTATCTCGGCACTGTTTTTAATTACACTGGTAGTTTCAACCTTAATCAAGAACACCTTGTTGGAAAAGCCCTTAAGGCTATGAATATTTTACTTTATAAATGTAAGCAGTATGATCTTAAGCCGAAATTATTTTGTCAGTTGTTTGATTCTTTTGTTGGGTCTATTTGTTGCTATGCCTCTGAAATATGGGGTTTTAATAAATCAAAAGAGATCGAACGCATTTATTTAAAATTTTGCAAAAGATTGTTAAATGTGAAAATAAACACATGTAATGCTACAGTTTATGGTGAGCTAGGCAGATACCCTTTATATGTAAATAGATATGTACGAATTGTTAAGTATTGGTTAAAAATTATTAACAGTAATAATATTATTATACGAACTGTGTATATTCAAGCATTAAATGATTGTAATAAAGGATGCAAAAATTGGGTTGCAAATGTTAAACAATTGTTAAACGATTACGGTTTTTCCTATTGTTTTGAGTCTGCGAATATAACTAATAGCCATGCTTTTGTATGTGAACTTAAATGCAGAATTATTGACACCTTTAAGCAAGAATGGTTTGGTAATATGAACGGAATTTCAATTTTAGATATGTATAGAATGTTTAAAACTACTTTTGAATATGAACATTACTTAGATTTATTGCCGAAGAGTCTACGTTTATACTTTGTAAAATTAAGGGCTTCTGCCCATCCCTTGAGAATACAGACCGGGAGATATACACGCAACAATATTCCCCGTGAAGAACGTTATTGCCTTTGTTGTAATCAACGGGACATAGAGGATGAGTTCCATTTTATTTGTGTCTGTTCATGTTACCGTTTACTACGACAAAAATATATTAAACGTTTTTATTACATGCACCCATCTGTTGTCAAGTTTCATAATTTATTAATATCAACATGTAAAATTGAAATACTTAATGTATGTAAATATGTTAAGGAAGCCCTAATTGTACGAAATACTATTTTAAATACCACTAATTGAAATTAATAATGTTCTCTACTTCGCATGCGCGAAGTTTATGTATCACTTTGCAGTCATGATAGTATGTGTATTATTGTTTTGTTCTTTATTTTTCCTTTGTATCATATATATGTGTACCATAGTAAATGAAATGTAGTTTGTCCTTACTACCTTTAAAATTATTATGTTTTTTCTTTGAGAAATCGTTGTTGTTCTCTGTTCTTATTTTGTGTCGAAATTTCATTGAATTGTCATATTTATAAATATATAATGTATTATTAATTTAGTTACTTACTATAGTATAATGACACGTGACATTACTTTATTTATGATTATATGCATTAAAGACGATGTACTTATGTATAAGTCTAATAAACTGTCTGTTCTGTTCTGTTCTGTTTAAAAATAATCACAGTTGACAGGAAGGCATGTTTTACATTTTTGACTATTATTCGGGTGTTATCTTTTGGAGATAATGGTAGGGAATGAATAGGTGTTCACTACTGTATCCCTGGAATATGATAAACTTGAAGACTATAGTAAACCATTTCACTGAAAAAGGTTACATTCCACCAAGAAACAAACGGAAAAAAGATGCAAAAATGTCGATTTTGATCAGTGTCCTTTCTTGGACTGGACATGACATATTTTGTTATTGCATAAATCGATTCCGCTTAGAATGGCCTTTAAGAAAAGGTTTGGATATGGGGGTCTGTTTGTGGAAAATGGTGCAATTATTTTCGCTTAAAGCTGTCGCTTTTACATTGAATTATATAGGGAAACTATGTAGTATTTTATGACATTAAGATATACTCGTTACAAAGTTAGTAACTGGAGGTGTATGGGATATACACCCTCAGTTCTTTCATACCATAAGCGCTATCCTATACACCATCACATACTAACAGTTTAACTAATACTATTCATATATAAAATCATCATCATCATTATCATCATCACCACCACCACCACATCCCACCACGAACACCACCACCCCACCCCACCACCACCACCATCACCACCACCACCAACAACAACATAATCAACATCATCATCATCATCATCATCATCATAAGCAGCAGCAGCAGCAGAAGCAGCAGCAGAAGCATCATCGACATCATCATCATCATCACCATCATCTATCGGCGATCGTAATGTTAATGCAAATGTACTGCGGTTATGAGAAAGAATCGTAATTGAATCCATATTCGACCTTTTACTTCCGTTTTAAAGTGTCTCATTTAAGATTGAAATAAGTGATACATTGTGTGCATTTTTATATGCAATGCCAACGAATATTGAGGATTGTTATTGAGTCTTTTTAAAGTCTGAATGTACGATGTATCTTTCATAAAAACGACTTCTAAAATACTCTAAATAATACTAATATTACCAATAAAACCAACTTTGAGAATCGATTTGAAACGTAAGCCGTGAAAGACATAATGTAATATCGATAAACGTTGATAACGCAGTATTGCTTTCAAGATGAGGAAACAAAAACTAACGTAATAGTATATTGTCAAGATACGACGCAAAAGTGTGACTAATAATATTCATATATAAAGTCGTTTTAAAGTGATATTATGGGCATCTTACAGTTTATAGGAGTCTATCAAAACCGTTGTTTATTTTTAGGTGTTTTTACTTCATATACACTTATTTTTGTTAATGCAGCAACAGCATACTAAAACAATATCCCCAAAAGAGAATAATAATGCATTTGAATATCAACCGTACTTTCGTTCTGACAACTGACGACAGAAATGATTCGATTTACGATGTGAATCTAAACCTAATTTAAGTGCAGATTCTTTTATACGACACAAAGACACTATTTTGTTTTACGGATCATTTCGGCTTAGAGGACTAGGTGAGTCATGTAAAATATCGAATATAATAAATATTTTTTTATAAACAACTGGTAGCAAGATGAGTTGCAGATAATTGGTCAGTAACCACATTTTAACTAACTCGTTTGACCTGTTAATTCTTTTCAGCTCAATTCAACAGTGCAAAATGCCCAAAACATCACTTTAAATATTCAACAGACAATTATAAAAAAACAATAACAACAAAGATGACGTCTTAAGACGTGAACGTTCGCGCCGTCGACAAAGACGTCGCGCAAAATCACAACATTCTCCCGGCCGCGAAAAGAAGCAAAGTGAACACATACAAAAATTTTAACATAACATAAACACTATTTTATAAGACAAGTCAATATTGATTACATATCACACCACAATGTCCAATGTTTATCGTATCGCACTAATTTCACTGAGTATTGCTTGTCAAATCGCTCACTTTTGTGGATATAAATTTGTTATAGGTCTATTAGTGGACAGACCATTAATTGTGCGCACACGTGCAGCGTTAATAAGTCCATCATTTTCGGTCAAAACGTCAGTGACCACAGCTATTTTCCAATCACATCTCGATGTCTCGCCATGTATCTAGACGACATCACCGGCCCGCATCGTCTGGGCGTTGGATCCGGATACACGATGTCGCTCACGAAGGTCCGTCAGGTTTTCTTTCTTCCAGCGACTCCAGAACTGCTGGACGATGTGCGCTATCTTCTAAGCCATAGCGTGTATAGGGTCATGGTTCGCTGGTGTCCATAGTTCTGTGAGGCCAGAAGACCCACCATGCGGCAGTGACGTAATGCGGAGACCCTAAAGAAGATGTGCAGGCGTCAAAGGAACCGAATCATCGATAGCGAAAGAGTTGTGAGACAAAGGGCGATCATTAATGACAGACTCGATTTCCGTAACGATCGTCTGTTATAATTCGAGGTTGATGTAGGCACGTCCGAGTATCTTCTTAAGGGTTGTCTTAGTAAGTCCAATAAGGCGCTCATACCACCCACCGTACCAAGGGGATCTCTGGGGATGAATTGCTATTAGACTCCTAGGTTGCTCAGTGTGTCTTGAACTGCGGTTGAATATCTTAGATTCGTTAGCTCTCTAGAAGCTGCGATGAATGTTGTGGCGTTGTCAGAAATCATAATTTTAGGCAAAGACTTCCGACTTGTAAATCCTCTAAACGCCTGAAGAAATGAATCTGTAGATAGACTGGTAACACCATCTAGGTGAATAGCCCTCGTTGCAAACCAACATATGTAGACCTTCATGTCACTTCCGGTAGTCTGTTTAATGTGAATAGCGCCAGTGAAATCCACCCCGTCACTCTAAATGGCGCCGAATCTTGAACTCTTGCCTTCGGTAATGGGTGTGGGTCTGGGGCAACATATAGTCACTCGGAAACGTGGCGGCATGTGAAACACTGGCGAAAGGTGGCTTGTATGCACTTACGGATTGCGGGAACCCAGAACTTCTGGCGTAATTAGGCATGAATATGGCGGGCGTGTGTGTCCTGCATTATGAGTCGAGTGAGCACGTGCTTCTTAGGCAACAGGAAGGGAAATTTGGCGTCTTCGTCAACTGGCGAATTTTGTATTTTCCATCGACATCGAAGAATACCACGATCATCCAGAAATAGACTGATGTGTTTAACTAGTGGTAGTCTACATTGTCCGGAATGTAGGCTAGCAATTATATTTCGAAACTCCATCTCTTGACATTGCTTAATCAACAGGGTTTCAACCTTGTATACATTCAGAGCTGACAAACCACTGCATGAGTTCTGTTCAAGTTCTCGTCTACATCTTGCTACGAACTTCAGTACAAATGTTGTCACATGAAGTAACTTTTTGAATGAACTGTTTCTCGTTATGTCAATCACATTCATAATGTTTGAGTTCAAGATTTTAATTCTTTGTGCGTTGACATAGGATTGTTCATAACTGTGTTGACATGTGTATTGCTGAGAATCCATGTCGGCCAGCCACCTCTATCACTAAGTCATCGAGGACCTTCTTGCCACAACATGTTGTGTTAAAGGTTTTCAGCACACATCCCGCGGATCAAGAGGTCAGAAGGGTTATCGTTCGGAGGGCAATATCCCCATTCATTAAGTTTAGTCAGTTGTTTAATTTCACACACTCGATTTGCGACAAATCGTTTCAGCACCTTTGTACAAGATAACCATTGTAGAACAATTTGGCTATCGGACCAGTACGATACCTTGTCCGCCATCACTGCCTGCTGAACATGTGCAGCTAACCTTTCCCCTACTTAAGCAGCCATTAGTTCCAATTGTGGTAATGTCAACGCGGTTCAACCCGGTTTTTCGCCATAACTAGGCATGTACTTGTCCCATTGGAAACGTATGATGCCGCATCATATGACTTCATGCTAGCCTCAACAAAAACATGAAGTGAAAATTAACTTTGTAGAGTAAAATTCGTAACAAGTAATCAAAAGAACCATATTTATTGCAAACATGTCACACGTGGAAATTGTGTATGCAGATTATTGAAATTAAGTTTTTGCTTGAGCAGTTGTTTAAGTTTAAAATAAATAATATTCATATTAACACTTTACCGTTCAACAATATTAATTACTTAAATAACGCTGTTTTATACCTGCGTAATTAATATTGTTGAAATGAAATGTTAACATGTCTATATGGAGAAAAGCTGCATTCGTCTATGAAATGTTTAGGTTGAACACGTTTAGCCCATCGGCTGTTGCTCGGACCGATGTCGGCTGGATTATTTATCGGGCCGACGTTTGTCAGTTATCTGTTTAATGAGATGTTCGCATCGACTAAATACATAAATACTAAACAAATAGAAAAAAAAACAAATAATAATATGTCCAGGTATTTATTTGCATTACATAAGTGAAGATAATGATTTTCATCATAAAAAACTTATGATTCAAACAGTTTTGTTTTGAAAAACAGGCATTTATAAGGAAAATATCAAACGTTATTTTCTTACGTTATTCTATTTTCATCACAATGAAATTTGTCTATACCATAGTAGTATATCCATTATTAATCACGCACTTTTTCGACAATCCATTGGGAAGAATAGCCAGTATTGAGACAATAGAAGAATGATGCACGTGTGTATATAAAAGTTTGACGCATTATTTTAAACTATGCAAGGCAGTCTTGCTTGCCTTTGAACAATCTGAAGTTGTATCAGTTTCAAATATAACATTTCGAATGAAATTACGGATAAAGTGTCTATTTATAACATTAACATGCACAACACAGGAAATTAAGTTTAACTCATATACATAATTAGTATTACAATACACTTTACATCTTAATTGTAATGTCGCCTATCTATTCGAAACAGTAGACGGTCTTAAAGGGCATGGCTTACTCTGCAATTAGCCAATCACTACGAGTTAATTATTCGGCTTTATTCATTTATCTTGGGCTTTGAATTTGCGATAGAAAACAAGTTCTCTGTATGTATCAGTAAATATCAGATCATTATGACATTCAACGATTTTGTGACCCCACTTAAATCTAGATAGATAAAGCGCATAAAGTTATAACACAAATCACATAAGGTTGTGTAAGAATTTTTTATAGTTTAAGCGTTGATATTTGCTGTAATAACCAATGGTTTCTGGTGCAGATAATTGTTTAATGATCACTTTTTCCTTCTCAGTGGAAAGTTAACCGTTGATAATTGCCATAATAATCCATTCCGATCGGTCAGTTATTGTTAAAACAACAATTATAATGTACCTAAGAATTGATTTTCTAGTTATTTATACAGTAGAACAATACAAAAATATTTTGTTTGTAGCATATTGTTCTTAAACTATTTTTATTTATAGGACTGTTCATTTTAGCACAGTCTGAATGTAATTCGTACAATAAAAGTTTACCTCTAAAGATAGATATTTAACTTGGTTAAAATTAACTATTTATTTGACAAACGAGTGTATAAATGTATATATAAATGTGTCATAGGAATTGCATATGTTATAAAACAGTTTCTAGTATTATTATGGCTTATTCGGATATTTATTCTTATCAGGAGTCACAAGAGCGTGATTTGTGTTCATTTCATCAAAGCGGTCGAACACCAGATTGTATCAGGACTTGAAACAAACATTCAGGTATGTCAGTGGTTTGTATAAGATGGCCCTAGAACGAAGTGTTCATAGTATGTATTGTTATCACCCTGTTAGTGTGCCCGGCGTTCGTCGGTGTCTGGCGTGAACATTTAGCTCCTTATCGCTCTATATGCCACTTTTTTCTCTTATCTTGACGAAACATGGTCAGAATGTTTTTTCTTGATAATATATATAGATTGAGTTTTAATCTGCGCTGTTCTTATTTGAAAACAAGGTCACCAGTTAACTCTTATAAACACCATACGATCACTTTAGAGGCCACATTTATGTCTCAATCTTGCTGCAACTTATTAAGAGTGTACATTTTGATCAAAATAAGATCAAGCTGGAATCTGGTTGGCGTATGTCTGAAAAGGCAAAAATTTTACCATTTAATTTTCCCAAAATCAGACGAGCGCTTTACGGCCATCATGACCCCCGTGTGTATAGTTCATATTAAATATAACAAAATCAGCCAAGCTTCGCTTGAGCAGTCGGTCTCGCAGGCGGGCGGCCTTTCTTGCGGGCGAACAGACATACAGACGGACACAGAAACAGACAAAAAGACAAGAAGCACGGATACACTGACTTTCAGACCTGCTGGCGAATAAACCGACTGGCAGGTGTATGGACGGATGGGCCGATAAAAGTAATTTGTCAACCGATTGTTTTTGTAATATGTATAATTTATTTATATGTACGCCTTTATTGATGCATATATGTGTATATGTTTAGAATGTATACCTTATTTACATATGATAAAAGTATATGACTTTTAAATATTTAATCTCAAATACTACGAATACACTTGGGTTTATATATTACATTCACTGCATTTTGAGAAACAACATTACACATTTACCACTTCCCACAACTTTTTATGAAATTAAAACAGCTTACAAAAAATTAACCAAATTTATACAATTGCATTACATAACAACCAGATCTACACCTACAATATCGACATCTCTTTAAATTAAAAAAAGTGTGTCATTAATAAGTGTTTATCTATTTTACGTATGTCCTTTAGTATTTTATGAATTATTATATATTTATTGACTAAACACATTTCTGTATGCATATGCTTTGCGATACCATTACCATTGTTTTTGACTATCAGTCACAGCGCATGAATGATTACGAGCAATCAACTGGTCTATGGGTGTCTTTGTTTTACTTTACCAGAGCGGAATATTCTCGTTATGATTTTTTTGTGCTTATCTTTTGTCCGTAGTCCGTACATCGTCAATATTTTATTTAAAACAGTCTAGAGGAACAATTCCTTTCCAAACTTTCATAAAAAATGGCCAGATCGAAGTTCAAAAATGGGTTTCGTAGGATCACAAACTAGGTAACTTGTTTAACAGAGAGAAAAACCTGGTGAGCACTCTGCAAGTCACATTTTTTGCAGAATCATCACGAAACATTTCAGAACATTTGTCTTAATTATATCTCGGCTGAGTTCGAAAACGGTCCTGGTCCGTTTAAAAACAATATTGCTAGGGGGGCAGAGTAATTTTAATTATAAGGCTATAGTGAAACATTCGGATTCTTGAAGAAACATTGCCAGAACATTTAATTTTGTCCAAAAATGTATCGGGTGAGTTCGAAACTGGATTAAGGGGATCACCATCTACGTCACTGTGTCAAATAATAAAAGCTTGTTATGTATCTAGACACAATTTATATTTACCAATCTTCTTCGAACATGCTATAGACTATTTTTAAAATGATATAGGGGGATCAAAACTAAAGAAAAGTCGTATGAAAAATTATAGGGCATGTATTGCTCGATCTTTAAGTAACTTGCTCAGAATATTTATTCCAATGATATATTGGCTGAGTTCAGATCTACGGCACATGTTATCAAATCTAAGGCACGGGTTCTAATTAAATCAAACGCTTGCGAATAGTATAGAGGCAAAAGTTTGGTCCAATCATCATGAAATATAAGAATAATATGTTTGTTGCAAATGATCTTATGGACAAGTATAGAAAATTACAAAATTGCAAAAAAAGTTCAGTCCCTCAGTTCGACCGAGGACGTTTGACCCTCTTGTTTACTAGTTGAAATAATATGCCTAAAATTGTAAAATGTGAGAAATGGTGAAGCGTTCAATTCGTTTCTCCAAAGAAGCTCGATAATTAATAAACATATAAACTATCATAGCTAAAAAGAAAATCTGAAGTGAGCATCCACTATTTGCAGTGATTATTTATTCTTTTAGTAAAAAGCAATTTATCATTATATATGTAAAAGAGACTATGACAAGAACAATGTGGATTCCTATTGCAGTATAAATGATATATTTTGAAGATTAAAGCACTGTAAGTAAACCATTATCCATTAAGTTAATAAAACAAACATTTACAGAAACAAGTCAGTTAAAAGTAAAATAACCCAAGTGACAATTTAACTAATAACTTAGGGGCTATACCAAAAACATGAGAGAAGTAACCGCTTTAACAAACTGCGCTTTCATGTTTGGTAATTGATCCTGACCAACATATGTATATATAGACTTTATTGAATACTCACAATACGACGTTACAATGTAGAAACAAAAAAGCAAAACAAACAGGCCGCATACTATACATTAAATGCAACAAGTTCGTGTTATATCCGTTTAAACGCCATAATTATTTTGCCAAAATTTCATTTTTCAAAGAATTTGATCCTTTCGGGGCTCTTTTCAAGACCAATTTCATGAATATATGTGTCCGTTATGCACACGCGAACATGGATATTTACCGTATTACGAATCATGGTTAGCTATGACGTTAAAAAATATTTTACTGAAAACGATTGCGCTTCTTACATGACTGCAGTCTGTGTCTTATTTAAACTCTTTTAATCAGCGTTAATTATGTAATATCGCAATACCGATATTCTTTATTTTTTATACGTTCTGGTTGCACAAGTTCAAAGAAGTACAGGACGCTTTAAGCAAGATGTCCCACCACACCAAGGGAATATGCCCGCCTCGCCTCGAGAATTAGAGACGATAAATAAGATTTTGTTCTGTAACACGAATCGTCGCCATTATCATAATTTTATATTTCAGCATGGCTTATTATATGAAAAATTATGAATGAGCAATAACTTGTACAATACCAATATAAGATTTAAGTGATATGTCATCACGAAATCACTTCACGCGAAATATTTAAAATTCATAAAATGAGTAATTTGTTGAATGAAAACTGTTAACGTATGGAAAGCTGTTTCGGTAATTTGAGTAAAGGGCCAAGCTAGGATGATATGTAATATAATCCCAGCTCTGTCGTATGTTTTTGTCTACGTATAAAGTCATATAGAATGGTTACGATTTTCTTAAGTCACTGAAACGTAGATGGAAAACATGGATAATGTTCGTTTTTCTTTTTATTATTTGATACTCACTACATCCTTCTCAAGCGAAACGCTTGAATACTTCATCGTTGTGTATCTATTTATTGGTTAACATATGGTGTTTATACATACTAGTTTTGCTCAGAAATGGGTGCTATATTTAAATTCATATTCTTATTGTTTTTAAATAGTTTTCAGTATATCAATTTTATTCAACATGTTGCAGGTTTCGATTAGGTGGGCACTATTTGTGTCAGAAGAGCGTACTTTGAGTTTACTCCATCGAAGCGGTCCAACATAAGCGATATCAAACACTTCAAACAAAAGTCATGCAAGTATATCTTTACATTTGTTTTTATTAAAATCGTGTGTACTGATATTTAATACTTGTCATTATAAGTACAGATGTGACGAAGGGACCAACTGACACACTGATAAAGATAGCCTTGCAGACGGACAAACGGACTAATAGTCGGGCAGTAAGAGGAACTGACCAAACGACCAACAAACGTGCATTTTGCACCAAATTTTTTTGACTGACATTACATACAGAAAATAGACAAACAGCGGGCGGCAGGCATGGTAAGAGCGGACGAGTGGGTGGGCGGGTGTATCGAAGGGTATCATTCGTGCGGGCCGGTTGTGTCTTGAATTGCGGGGCGGGCAAACAGTTAGACAGACGAACATTTCGACAGACGGAGGAATTAGTCACAAAGGCTGACTGAGAGACTGGCAATCGGATTACCTGCCAACGGCTGGTTATGGGGCGGGGGGGGGGGGGGGGCGACTCACAAACAGACAAGATAGGCAATAAAATAACAATAATTACACATGTTTAGTTTAAAATTACAAAACTCATATCCTTCACGTTACAAAAAAAGTTTTTCTAAGAAGAGAAAATCACGATGTAAAATAATACTTCAACCGATACAATGCGTATCATTTCTGATGAATTTCTATCTCCGCCTCCTCATTTATGGATTTATCAGGTCACGTGTACATCGTCATCCACTTTACATATTTAAAAATAATACTTTATAATAGATTATACCAAATATATATAATACACTTGTCATGCATGTAACATACTGCACGTTTGATATCAACTATCAAATACAACCTATTTGTAAAGAATAATCCACAAACATATATAACCGATTGGTTTAAATTTAAGGAATTTACATAAACAGAGTATATTTGTCACATACCTAAATAAAATATATATGTATGAATGATCAAAACTGATAAAACGTGAACTTATAAATGTATTTCTAGATTCCGGAGCACTTCACAGAATTATCTATCCGGATGTCTGAAGCACTTGATGACAGTGGAGCTGACAAGGAAACTGTATTGGAGCGGAGGAGAACTTACTTGCTGAGGGAGCTAATTGAAAAGATAGGACGGCAACTAGAAGGAGGTAACGTTGAATGTTTTCATTTCGGTAGCCAGTCGGAAGGGACCACAACTCCCGGTCTCCAGTCTGATATTGATTTCCTATCTAGTTTCAAAACATACAATATCATGACCGTCTGGGAAGACTGGAAGGCTTCGATGGTTAACTTACTGATGCTCCGCGACGACACCATTCCACCACAACAGTACTTGCTACAAGTCATCCAAGAAGACACACCGGAACCGGAGACCAGTCTGATCAGTGATATGTACGTAGCAAAAGATACTGGGCAAGTACTGTTCAGCGCTGAAAGATTGAAACAGAGCTATGAGTATTTGTTTAAGGTAAGGAATGGTGGAGATGCAACCAGAAATGGGCCTTCTGTGAGTTTTGTACCTAACTGGGATATTGTACACGCATTTCATGTGCTCAAACCGCTTCCTGAAATACAACACTGGATAGACAGATGTAGAGGTAGACCATGGCCGTCTGTTCATTTACTTGAGGCTGCACGGGTAGCGCCGTGTTTCCTGGTACCAGCCGGTCATCCAGACAGTGACTACAAGCGCGAAGAATGGCGACTGTCTCCAAATCTAATAGAACGGATGTTGATGTTTAGCTTTAATATGACACAAATAAAATGTTACATTTTGTTTAAACTAATAAAAAAATCATTATTCGCTAAAATTGTAGGAGAATCTATTACAAGCTTTCATTGTAAAACTATAATGTTTTACACCATAGAAAGAACACCTCCTTCTCTATGGTGCGAACACAACCTTATGTTTCTTCTTTTGCTCTGTTTACACGTATTAAAGCGATGGCTGCGATTGGGAAGGCTCCCGCATTATATCATAGAAGGAGTGAACTTGTTCGATGGGAAACTCTCAAAGTCGCTTCAGAAACGCCTTTTTGTGTATATAGACTCATTGATACGGGACAACTTGCAAGATGTATTCTATATTAATATAGATAATATAGGATGTCGGTTACAAGCGTGTAGTATGCGGTACATTGTACAGGCTGGAGAACTCAGAGGTGTATGCTTACGTCACAGCATCAGATTACTGCTGAGGTTTGAGGGTTGTGAAATGTTGGTAGTTAGGTTGATAGAATTACAACATCGTCAACTCAGTTCTCATACAACCTTCGAGCAAGATTTAAAATATGTTATATACAAATTTTATAAAAACTCAACGAATGTCATACTTAAATCTGCTGCTATCGAATGGATTAAAGACCTTTACGCTTTACACATTTCAATTCAAGGAACTTCTTATTTGCGACTACAAAACGTTCTTGACAGCGAAAATATAAGGCGTGTTCAATATTCCTTAAATTCGGATGTAGCTTCTAGTCGCTTAAAGTTTGCTTCTATGTTGTACTGTGGTGGTCATCTTCGAGCGGCAGTTCGAGTGTTGAAGGATGTAGAGGGGAGGTATCACAGCAATGTCAAGACTGTGTGTGGATGTAAAAAAATGCAAGGAGACAGGGATCTGACGGTGTTTGCAAATATGTTATCAGGCAACACTGACAACGAATTCAGCAAACATTTTACATTCTGTGTCAAGTTATTTAGGCAAGAATCGTACTGCACTCCTTTCATATTGCTGTTTGAAATGAATCGCAATATCAGTGAAGAGGAAGTTGCACAGAGAAATATCATAGAGAAACAGTGGATGGACACTGCTGAGGTTGATGCTCGTCCATTCCTACACTATCTTCAGTACCTCACGTATGGGGGACTCGGTGAACGTGGCAATCAGCTTAATGCGTTGAGATTCTTAGAGTCTTACATAGGTGATGAAAGAAGTTGGATACACATGCATCACGCTGAGACTTCAATAAACTTGTTGGGAACACTGCTATGAAATGGAAGGAGAGTATGAAGGTGCGTTATATTACTACGAACATTCGTTGCGTATTAACGATACAAATAATGCTGCTAATTGGCACTTCCGGCGTGTTTTGCGTATTATGAGTGGTTAAAAATACGATCTAGAAAGGTTTCTAACAATTTGTTTATGATGGCAGTTAACATAATGTCGTTTTTAAATTAATATAAAAAATTATAAGTTTGTAGTAATGTTTATATGTAAACCCAGAATGAAAACAATTTAAATTTGTTCAAAGAATCATAATGACAATGTATTCTAGATCAACACATAATTCAACTTCAACAATTTTAAGGATATAGATACCTGACATTGTCCTCAAATATTGTGAAAGGATTTATTTTTAATTAATTGTATTATGCGCATCATATGAATACATTTCAGTTTGAATGAGTGTGTTTCAGTTACTTTTAACTATGCTATTTATTTAGAGATCAGATGTCGTTGTTCCTGTTTGTTACTTATTTTTGCTCAATAGATTTTCTAAAAGCTCTTTTCATACGACTCTAATTCTTATTTATGCTAACAACACTAAGGATAGTTAGTCATAATTGTTCTCTAAAAAAATAATCTATGTTTCCACGATATTTATAGATACGTAACAGCTTAATACATAAAGTTTAAGGTCATTGTTTGACATTATATGTACTTATGTCAATATTTGGCACCGCACTTTTATGAGTTTTTCAATCCAACGCTGTATTCTCTCGCTGCACAAATGTATCTTTCATTTATATGACGTTACAAGGTAATGCGTGTTTGGTATTGTAGTTACATATGTATGGGTTTATATGATTGTGTAAGTTATACCAGTTATGAGTAAATTTTTGGACTCTCGTTATGAAAAAGGGAAGCAATATTATCAAACTAAAATAGAAGGTCTAATCTCGAAGGATCTCTGATTAGCTGTTGACCAAGCCTTGCTCATAATTGTTCCCATTTTCGTGTAGATAACGTTTGGCTGTTCTGTCGATCAGATCTCACGCTTTCATTCATAAAATACCGCATTATTAAGCTGGTGGGAAATGTATTGGCATGTTTTGTTTAGTTACCGCGCGTTCTTTCAGTGTATAAGCTCCACCCATTATTATTGCAGAATAACCCACAGACGATTTTCTTCTTTGTTTATATGAATTTGGCACGTGCCGTGTTAGAATACAATATTATATTACATTATTTTATATTATATTATATTGCCTCCTTGATGCAAAAAAAGGTACCATGCTTCATTGAAATAAGAAGGCACATGACATCTTTTTGCACCAATATGCCGATATAATGTAATTTAAATTGTATGACATGTTTATTTATTATTCTGCAATAAAACGTTATTCAACGCTCGAAAATTCAAAAGCAAATATAATTAACGCATGTTTTTGCGAACGTCCGTTATGTTTATTTGAATTAACAATTGCTACTTATTAACGGCGGCTGAATTTTGGTGGGAATTTAACCCATTTATGTCTAGCGTCTAGATAAAAAGGCCTTGGCAAACAGTGTAGACTCATCATGCATCATGCGGCGTCTCATCAGGTTTTGTGCTGTTTGCTTAAAGGAATTTTTTGTAAGAAATATTCTAAAAATATAAATAAATATACCAGACATCACTTTTGTAAATGAATTGATCTAATTTAGAAGGATGGGAGAGTCCACTAGGCATAAACGGGTTAAACCTTTATCAAACAAGTTACTATTGAACAGAGAAATTCCACGGTCATTTTTACTCAGATCAACTAATTATGAACGTTGCTGAATTGAGCCTCGATCTTGAAAAATGGGGTCTAATACATGTGCGTGAAGTGTAGAAGAGATGACACTTTCCGCTTTCATGGTATTTATCGTTTAAAGGAAGTCCCGTCTTTGTGAATGCAGTGTTATTTGAACGTGTCGTCCCTGATTATCGTGTGCGAAGTGTACATAATTATCTGGGGCGGCACTTAATGCGCATGTATTCAGGTAAAGTGACCGAAAACGGCGATTTTTTTTAAAATATACGTCTTAAACACTTGCGCCTTTTTTTAAACAGTGTCTCATTTTTAAAGCACAATTTGTACAATATAAACAACATTAATATATCAGTAATTGAACAACATCTTTGAAAACATTTTATTTACGGAATAATATAAAATTCGATTAAAAACTATAATACAGACCATTACCAACTAGTATGTGTGAGTTTGTTAAAACATATCAGCTGCGCTCTCGGAAAACTGGACTAAATGCATGTTTGTAATGTGTCGTCACAAAGTATTATATATGTAGTCCTAACATGCTAATCTGCGACGACACTTTTCGCTTTCATTTAATGTTCCATTTAAAGGAAGTGTCAGCTAACTGAAAAGGCTAATCTAGTATGACACTTTACGCACATGTATTGGGCCCGATTTTCCAATAGCGCGGCTCTTGTATATTCAGGAGTCGTAGTTATGGTCTGAATACTTCTCAAATAAGGGAGATACTGTCAGTATAGTAGAAAATAATTAATATTCATAAATTCATCGTCGTATGAAAACTAAATAACTGTTGAAATGAGACCATAAAAATGTGTCTGCTTGTTACTTGAAAAAACAACAACAAAATACTAATATCCAAATTAATAACAAAAGGCCGATCGTGTAGGTCACAGGAGCTTGTGATTTAAAAAGTTTCCGAACGATATCAAGAGGACCCTTTGAATTAGTAGATCAACAATTCGTATCCTGATTATTCGGGAGAAGGGGACGATACCAGTCTACTTTGAGGCTGGTGGGAAATGTATCGATCGGCATGTTTGTTTAGTTACAGCGCGTGCTTTCAGTGTATAAGATCCGCCCATTATTATTGCAGATTCGGCGTCTGATCAGGGTCGGCGCCGTTTGTTTAAATAAATGTATGTAAGAAATATTTTAAACATAGAAATACATATACTAAACATCCCTAATTTTGGAAATAAATTGATCCAATTTAGAAGGATGGGAGAGTCCATTAGGCATAAATGGTTTAATCCTTATGCATTCATCAAAACAGTTATTATTAAACAGAGAAATGACACGGATCATTTTACTGAGATCCACTGATTATGAATGTTGCTGAATCGTTCTTGTGTTTGTCAGTTCAAAAATTGAGCCTCGGTCTTGGAAAATGGTGTCTAATACATGTGCGTGAAGTGTAGAAGAGATGGCACTTTTCGCTTTCACGGTATTTATCGTTTAAAGGAAGTCCCTTCTTTGCGAATCCGTTGTTATTTGAACGTGTCGTCCCTGATTAGCTTGTGCGAAGTTCACATGCTTATCTGGGACGGTACTTAATGCTCATGCGTGAAGTCCGTTTTTTCCAAGAGTGGGGCTCAATTGAATAAATCATTCATGTATTATAGACAAAACCGAGAGGATGAGTGTTTAAAAAAATTATATGTAAGACTTAATTGTAAGTTAAAAGAAATAGTTGCTTCGTGAGATTATTGCAAATTAAACATATGTATTTGCACCTAATCAGTTAACGTGACCGACAACGGCGATTTTTTTCTAAATATACGTCCTAAACATTTGCGCTTTTTTTAGTACAAATTGTACAATATAAACAACATTAATATGTCAGTAATTGAACAACTCTTTGAATACATATTAAATAGGGAATAATTCAAAATTCGAATAAAAACTATAATGCAGACCATTACCAACCAGTATGTGTGAGCTTGTTAAAACATGTCAGCTTCGCTCTCGGATAACTGGGCTAAATGCATGTGCGTTATGTGTCGTCACATATTATCCTATGTGGTCCTTACATGCTAATCTGGGACGACACTTTTCGCTTTCATGGAATATTCCAATTAAAGGAAGTATCAGCTGACTGCACAGGCTAATCTGGTATGACATTTTACGCACATGCATTTAGCCCGGTTTTCCGAGAGCGGGGCTCTTGTACATTCAAGGGACGTAGTTATTGCCTGAATACTTTTTAAATAAGGGTGATTATCAATACCGGTCAATATAGTAGAAAATAAATTCATAATCGTATGAAAACAAGATAACTTTTGACATGAGACCATAAAAAATGTGTCTGCTAATCACTTGAGAGGAAACACAATACTAATATTCAATAAAATAACAAAAGACCGGTCGTATAGGCTCACAGGAGCTTGTGACTTAAAAAGTTTCCATACGATATCAAGAGGACGCTTTGAATTAGTAGATCAACAATTCGTATCCTGATTATTCGGGAGAAGGGGACGATACCAGTCTACTTTGAGGTCAAGGTCACCCTAACTTCAACCACCAACACTAGTTTTTCCAGAGACGGGTCAGTGTCAATATCAATGTCAATGTAAGTATGCTTAGTATTCTGGTAAGTCGGGATTTAAAGATACTTTTTAGTTAGTGGTCTGCAGAAAGGACGGGTTGGGTTTCCTCCAGATCAGACAGAGTATCCCACTAGTTTGTAATAAAACAAATGGTGTGGTCTTGTGTTGTTGCAGGGGGTAAGCTTTGTTTTATTACAAACTAGTCAGAAAGAGCTGGAAATTGCAGCTATAATTTAACATTCGTCCAAACCTTCGTGAGTCTAGTACGTAAATTAGGCAAGAGTACTATGGGATACTCTGGTTCCACAATCGCACATTCTCGGCCCTTTCCGTCAAACATCGGATAAGTTGATAATTGATAATCTGCGAGTGGTACCGAATGTCCGGTTCAACAAATAATTCAGCCTCAGACGAGGAAGTATGAAACACCATAGCTGTCTTACGTTGTTACATTTCGTTCTGTCTTGTTTAGAAGGTGTCTTATTATGTCAAACCGTCGTGATATCGTGTCCATATTTGTTGTTGTCTTGTCAAAACACAGTCGCATTATGTCAAACCGTCTTGTTATCTTGTCTGAATGTGGTGCTGACTTGTCTAAATACAGTCTTATTTTGTCAAACCGTCGTGTTATCTTGTCCAAATTTGGTGCTGACTTGTTTAAACATAGTCTTATTATGTCAAACCGTCGTGTTATCTTGTCCATATTTGTTGTCGTCTTGTCAAAACAAAGTCGTATTATGTCAAACTGTCGTGTTATCGTTTCCAAATGTGATGTTGACTTGACAAAGGGTCTACTAAACTTCGAAAGACACATAACAACAGGGGAGAATCAGTTTACGTAACTAAATAATAATTGCATAAATCGGTGACTTGATTGCAACACTGAATCAACTGGAGTATTTTTTGTGTACCCTACGGGCTTCAAATCGAGATTAGTTAATATGACTGATGTGTGGTTCAAATGTTTACGCTTCAAAGTTGTTTTCGTGTAGGTATTATATGCAAAAGCACTGATATGTTTTTATTTAACAATTTGAACAGGCGACAAAAGTGTATTTCAGTGCATGTGCACTTTAACGCTTTTAATATATGAAGTGATATAGAAAATGTTTGTTCCGCTCAATAAATATTGACATAAATACTAACGTCAGCGTCACAAACTGTGTATGTTAATGTCAGTCTTACAAACCCATGCCTTCATAACCAACCACGTAATTATAGCTTAGCCACGTAGTACAATAACTGTATCGTTTTATTTTATTTTTTCAATAAGATGATATTTTTTTATTATGAACTTTTTTTAAAGATATATAGGAAAATGATACTTTTCATAATATGAGCATTAAACAAAAACAATCCTATCAAATCTGGTAGGTATACCCCTACAAACGAAGTTTAGGGGGTATATAGGAGTGAACTTGTCTGTCTTTCAGACGGTCGGTCGGTCGTTCCGTATTAAGTGTCCGCTCTCTAATTCAATTTGTTTTCATCCGATCTTCACCAAACTTGGTCAGATGTTGTATCTAGATGATGTCTAGGCCAAGTTAGAACATGGGTCATAGCAGATCAAACACTAGGTCACGGGGTCACTTAGTGCGCTTTAAACATTGAGCATGGTGTCCGCTGTTTTTTGTGAAGACAACATGCAACATATTCTGTGTCAATTCGGCATGTGGGGGTATTCGTCACGTCTGTGACAAAGCTCTTGTTTTTGACGATGCTGCGAAGCAGCTCGTCAAAGTTATCACACCATGAAAACATTCTTCACAATGGCGACCTATGTAAAAGATCGAGCCAGTCAGATTGATTTTTCTAATCGGCAAACCTCGCTGATTATCACTGATAAAGATATAGGAAGCTCAGCTATAAATAGGACAGCATATTCTGGGAAAAAGATTTAATAATAGTTTGAAAACGTTAATTTTAAATAAGTTATATTCAATCCATTATATGTTTATAGATCAATGAAACAACTATGCATTTCCTGTATTGTATTTGACATTTGTCGTGATAAAATAAATAAATTGCGAATTAAAACGTGCATAATTAACTTTTAACGCGATCATGAGTGTAAAGAAAACGAATTATTTCTAACCTGCCATTTGTAAACGTTGTAGCGACTATGGTATATAAACAGCATTATAGCCGTATGCCATCTGTGAAACTCGCTCTTATGCGTGCTTTCTCATTTTGCATCATTTAATCAACTTTTTAAACAGAAATTACAGAGCAACATCAGTGCACATACTATGTTTGATGATTCATTCGTTTGTTGGATATTGTTTGCTGTTTCAAACACATATTAGGTCATATCGCGGAGATTAAGTCAACCCAAGGAGCGTATATTAACAGGAGTTTAATCGAGTATTTGACCCTTACTGTAGTAAATTCAATTTTATGCAAAAACTAATCATCCAATTTTATTGTTTTATACGTTATCTAGTTGCTTATTAATTCCTCTTTCAAAAAAAATATAACTTTTAGTATATTTCCGTTGTTATTAATGGATTTATAGCGAGTTAAACACGAGAAATAAACATTTTATGTTTTACACCTATTCTCCTTAGCAAGATGTAGTTTTAAAAACTGAACTTCAAATATAAACGCTACAAATCTGTATAAAGTACGACCATGTTTACCGTAAATATAGATTCTAAAACGGTATGATATTTGCAAAAGTTAAAGTTATAATTTGCGGGCTGTCCAAATTAGAAGTAAAACTTCATATACATGCATATTTATATATCTGAAAACTACGTAACGTAGGCTTTCTAATGATATATTATTTGTCAAAAGCGACCGAAAAATGAAAGTATAATTTTTTTTTAAAGTCGTGAGTGGGTACATCAAAATGTATAACCTCGGCGCTTCGATGTACGCTAATCGATAGCTACCGGTCACGTGACAAAGTATCGACAAGCTATTTGCCAATACTGTCCCGTTTCATATCCGTCTCATCAAGAGTCCTGGGTTAACCTTACCATGTGTTTATGGGCGAACTCACGTATTCATGTGCTCTTACGACTTTGTGCTCATACCTACTTTCGGGAATCATCATGAAATTATTGCCATACTTACGAACAAACATGCCTAAGCTTATTGAATTACAGAAAAAAACAATTATCAAAAGAGAAAAATGAAATGCTCATGCACATGGGCATGTGAAATCACGTCTGTACAAATAGCCTCATTAACTTAGGGAAAAAAAACAAAGAAATATAAAGTTTTGTATGATATACATGTAAAATTAAAGAGCATGGTGTAATAAAGAGCTTGTCAAGTTTTGAATTTATATGCTGAAATGTAATGTTATAACCCACAAACGTTTACTTTAACCGAACGTTTTTTTAAGATAAGTGGTACAGAAAATACACGTCGAATATCTTTTTAAAATATTTCTTGTTATATTTGATCAAGAATGTAACCCGCCTACCAGTTTCGCTGAATGGGTAAAGTTCCCCACGGGTACTACTTTCCCGTACCCTCATTTTTTTTTTCGTACCCAAAATTGTTCGTTCCCATTTTTTTTCGTACCCATTTTTTTCGTACCCAATTTTTTTTTCGTACCTAAATATTTTTTATACCCAATTTGTTTTCGTACCAAAATTTTTTTTTGTAACCAATTTTTTTTCGTACTCATTTTTTTCATAATTTGTGTACCCAAAATGTTCGTACCAACTGTTTTTCGTACCCAACATTTTCGTACCCACATACACAATTGTGGTGATGTTAATAAACTTAAATTGATGTTTTTATATCCACCTTCTTCAAAAGCATCGTCACACCAGTACTGTCAGTACTTTGATTTCTTGTGGTGGCAGTGAATGTATGTGAGAGCATGACACGACAACTCTGCATTGAAACGTCAAACGATTGAACTAATGTATATTAAATTAGAATTAGCCAATCGTCGAACGACAAAATAACAAGTCATAACACCAACGCATGACAAATGACAACGTTTCATATACAATTTATTGGAATAAACATCATACACACGACTATTGCACATGTGTTAAAATCATGTTCAAACTTATAAAAGGAACAGTTTCACTATATAGGACCGAGCAATTATTTGCTTTATAAATTGTTTACCGAGTTTTAGCACACATAATATAGGAAAACGAGGCTTGATGCTTATGCGTAAAGTGCCGTCCCAGTTTAGCCTGTGCAGTCTCCACAGTCTAATCAGGGACGACAATGTCCAGTTTTGTGGATTTTTTTTTCGTTTGAAGGAGGTCTCATCTTAACGAAAATCCAGTGTAAGTGAAAAGCTTTGTCCCTGATTAGCATGGCGGATTGCAAAGTTTATTTTTAGACGACACTTTACGCATATGCACAACGCCCGTTTTCCCACAACTCATCTCAATAAATCGTATCTTAAAATGTTCGTAAGATCTCTTTAAAGAAAGGGCCCATCGCTTCTAATTATAACAAGCAAATTCGTTGAATTGATATCCCCCGCATATATGCTTCTGGACCCTAAAGTGTTATATTTGACACTCAAAAAGCATTTTTTCAAGATACAAAGGGCCGTAACTCCGTTATTAACAGATGGTGTACAATGCCATTTGGCGTGCATCATCCTCTTATACATATATATACTTATACCAAGTTTCAATGAAATCCGACAAAGCACTTCGATGATATGGCTCCGGACGGACGGAAAGACGAACGGAAAGACAGAAGGAAGGAAAGACGGAAGGACGGACAACGCCTAAACAATATGCCTCCGCCTATGGCGGGGGATAATAACTGTATATGCATGGAATGTCATTTATAAATAATAATAATAATAATAATAATAATAATAATAATAATAATAATAATAACAATAATAATAATAATAATAATAATAATCAAAATGATTTAATAATAATCAAATACATACTTATAAACATGGCATTTTCCAAAACAATACAATAAAATTATGAATAATTACATATTCATCACGACCGAAATGACGATGCTGATGATGGTGGTGGTGATGATGATGAAGATCATGCTGATAGCAATGATATCTTCATCGTTATGCTGATGAAGATCATGATGATGACGGCGACGACGACAATGATAACGACTACTACAACTATATGAATGACACAAATATTTATAATCTACGATACAACGAAAAAGGCACAATATGGCAGCAAAGTTAACACGCATATGGTTCGTAGTATCGTTTATTGATGAATCGATGATAATAAACAGTGTGATGACGTTTATCGAAATTACTGGCCATTTTGTTCGTCACATTTACGCCTTGAAAGTCACAAGGGTTCATAAGCGGTTTTGCAAAGCAGGCTTATTGCCAACTTTGGGTTTCCATGGAATGGCGTACACAATGATAAACTGTTCAGAACCACACAAAAATCAAGCACATGGCGTCCCAGATAAGCCTGTGCAGTCCGCACACGCTACCGTAATCAGGACGAGACTTTCCGCCTTAACTGGATTTTCGTTAAGATGAGACATCCCTTAAACTAAAAACTACCAGATGCATTAAGCCCAGCTTCCCATGACGAGACTTAAATGATTCACTACAATCACATGCATTTAACGCCAGCACATCGATAGACAAACTGGGCCATTGGCATACGTCTCATTTTGACGTTGAAATAAAATAAACCCTATATTCCCTGCTAAAATGTCTTACATACTCAATAAAAAGAACGAGTTATTCGCAACCCCGATGCAATGTTATTTGGGTACAAGACGCCATTAACTCCATGTAATTACATATAACACATATGCACATATACGCTCAGGTTATTCCAATTCACGCTCCGTTCCGTTAATCAGAAAGAGCCGTGTTCCTTGAAAAGTGAATCGGAAACTAGGCTGATGATGAATGGTCAGTGATTCATTATCCAGAATAATGTTAAACTATTTTCATCGAGCCCTAAAAACACAGACGACCCTGGGAGAGTAAAATTGGACAATGACACGCTTATGCGTTGGCGTTAACGCTACGTAACGCTATTTAAAACGCGCGCGTAGAACTTGGCACTGGCGACCCTTGGCGTTCGTGTACAGGAAGTAGACGTCGTCGCCGTCTTCAAACACCTCCCAGTCGGCCGACGGCTCTAGGAACATCCGGTGCACCGGGACGAAACGGTCAACGCCCTGTAGAGTACATAATACTAATTGCATAAGATATGTAGTAAGTGGTATAAAGCCCCGAAACAGATCATAGTTTCAACAAGTTTCACCGGAAGGACACATTCAATTTGCAACAATGTTTTTTGTAGAACATTTGAACTTAATTATGAGTTCGAGTAATTCACATATAACGAGAAAACAAAAATACAGAATGTGCCATTGGTGTGCACTAAATCACTATTACGTTTTAAGATTGGAGACTACTGAATGAAACTTTCGCAGAGGCGCGGTCACATTTAACTAAAATGAAGCTAGTACAAACAGAGGTATTACGCCATGTCCTAATAGGGGTCTCCATGCACCCTCCCCCTGGGATTAATTTTCACCTATACCAGGTTGTTAAGTTACTCAAGTAGGTAAATTCACAAGTCCTCAAAGATAAACTCAATTGAAAGTGTTCAAATCAACCAGTTTCTATGGCAACCATAACTCAATATTTGAAAACGGACCAGGGCGATAATATCACATCATTGTTATATTATATCTTATCGTAATACAAACAAAATAGTGTTTAAACAAAGGCTACACGTTGTGCTTTATTTTAAAGACCAAATTATATATTTATAATAATAATTAATAATATATTTGCATATTCATGAATATTAATGAGAAACTAAAAAAAATCGGGAAAAAAGGAAAAATAAACACTATATACACTGAAATATTTAAAGTACTGATTGTTTTCAGAAAATATGTGAATGTCAGCATTAGCCACTACTTGCAGACATTCAAAAAGACTGATAAAAAGGACATTTCTTGAAGCTAAATAGATTTAACACGCCCCGAAAAGTGGGTGGGGTAAACATAAAAAACAAGGAATATTACATAATCTCTTCCTATTAGTTATTCAGTTGCTCGTTGTTGCTTTTACTTGCTCTTTTAATTTAGATATACTGTTAAACTGTCTTCATCGCCAACTCTTTCCGTTTCAGTATCACTTTCATCAGTGTCATTATCTTTTTCAAGTTCATTTGCCATGTCCTCTAATACATCAGCATGTGAGGCAGGAGTATATCTCTATCAATCCAAATCGGTTCAATCAGGCCTGTATCAGTGTTTTAGGTCCATCTATGTCCTTCCGTTGCAATTGGTACATCTGGATCGGGTAGATGTGACCTTTTCCATATGCCAACTTAATAGTTTACTCTACGGATATGTTGCAGGTGACATTTTTTACAGTGAGGCAACACTGACAAGTCTACATTCTCATTCTTTGACGCATTAGGGCTATCATCACAGACCTCCTTTATGTTAAGAAAATGCAATTTATCTACTGAGTCGGTTCTAGCATTTCAATACATGACACACGTAAATATATCCAATTCACCCACTACTTCGTCTGCTACTGTCCAGGTATTTCCTATAGCAGCCATTGGGGCAACGGTTCGTGGCCTTTTTCCATCAGCTTTATAGCATTGATCTGCCCCTTTTCTTTGAAAGCGCTTGTTGTGCTACAACCACAGTATGCATGTATACCTAAAGGTGCTGATTTGAACTCTTCACCTAATCCCGTAGCTACTTCATTCAAGTCATATAGTTTTATATGATTGCCAGCACCAGTGTCAAAAGGTATCTTGCAACCATCAAATAATTGAATGTAGTACAAAATAATGAAGAATATGTCACTGTCAGGGGTTCGAATTTGAATAGTGTTGTAACACTTTCTTTCCCAAACAGGGCATACATAATTACTCTAGTGTCGGTTTCCTCTGGTGTCGATTTCAGGTCTTCAATAATGGTCTTTTGTGTGGATTATACATCTCTTGTTGTGAACTGAAAGGCTTCTCCTTCACAAACCAGAATCACTTTCCTACCCTCATGTTTATGTGCATATTCATCGCTCCCCTATGACTTGCTCATGATCTTCACAAGTTGTTGCTTTTTCTCGTCATTAGTGAGGAAATTTTCCAGTCTTCCGTTCTTTGTGTGTTTTCGCCTTTCGCCAGAAGTTTTTCTCCACACCCGCGGCGTTTCCTTACCATTCCTTTGACAGACCCTTGCTCTGTACTAAATATGTCAGTTGCAGACGAAGTAGTGGGATAATTGGATATATTTACGTGTGCCATGTATGGAAATGCTAGAACCGACTCGGTAGATAAATTTCGTTTTCTTAAAACAAAGGAGGTCTGTGATGATAGCCCAAATGCGTCAAAGAATGTAGACTTGTCAGTGTTGCCTCCCTGTAAGCAATGTCTCCTACAACACATCCGTAGAGTGAATTATCAAGTAGGCACATGGAAAAGGTCACACATGCCCGATTTAGATATACCACTTGCAACAAAAGGACATGGATGGCCCAAAAACACTGATACAGGCCTGATTGAACCGTTTTGGATTGATGGAGACATACTCCCGCCTCAAATTATTGATGTATTGGAGGACATGGCAAATAAATTTATAGAAGATAATAACACTGATGAAAGTGATACTGAAACGGACAGAGTTGGCGACAAAGACAGTTAAACAGTATATTTAAATTAAAAAGAACAAGTAAAAGCAACAATGAGCAACTTAATAACTATTAGGAAGATATTTTGTTATTTTCCTTGTTTTTTGTTTACCCCACCCACTTTTCGGGGCGTAATAAATCTATTTAGCTTCAAAAAAGTGTCTTTTATATCGCTCTTTTACAGAGTCTGCATGTAGTGACTTATGCTGACATTCAAATATTTGCTGAAAACAATCAGTACTAATAATATTTCAGTCTATATAGTGATTTTTGTCTATTGTTTCCCGATTTTGTTAGTTCCTCATAATATTTATGAATATGCAAATGAGATAAATATATAATTTGGTCTTTAAAATGAAGCATAATGTGTAGCCTTTGTTTTAACACTCTTTTGTTTGTATTACGATAATATATAATATAGTAATTTACTCGATTTAGTCGCCCTTGTCCGTTTTCCAATTTTGAGTTACAGTTGCCATGGAAACTGGTTGATATGAACACTTTCAATTGAGTTTATCTTTGAGGACAAGTGATTTTTTTTACTTACTTGAGTTACTGAACAACTTGGTATAGGTGAAAATTGATCACAGCGGGGTGCATGGAGACCCCTATTAGGACATGGCCTATAATCATGTGATAGTCAAGATGGCGACGTCCATGCCGAGACAGGTATTTTTCGCCGTTTTATGCCCTTAAATACTTTTGTTTAATTTAATAAATGCCGCTCACTTTCCAGCCATATCAGTAAGAAAGTGATAAGCGTTCATATCGTATTCGTATTCGCTTTATAGTTGAACTTTACTCGCTACGACTTTTATTAGCGGGAGCTGTAATTTTGTGATCTCGCTAAGACATTTTCGTAGCGAGTTAAGTCGTGACATAGCGCGAGCATTAATAGGAAATAAACGCGTATTACCTTTCTTCCCGATATGGCTGGAATTTAAAAAATATATATAAGTAATAAAGCGTATAAAACGGCGAAAAAATACCTGTCTCGGCATGGACGTCGCCATATTGACTATCACGTGATTACCCCATGTGACAAGGGTGTCGATAAAACAGTAAACAACGTTTGTATGTGCCGCGTTCTTTCGGTTATATCATCCTCATGCCTGCATAAAGGAAATAATACCATAGCTGTACTTGAGCCACGCTCTGTGAAAACATGGTTTAATGCATGTGTAAAGGGTGGTCCCAGATTAGACTGTGCAATACGCACTAGCTAATCACGGACGACACTTTCCGCCGTTAAAGTACATTCAAAGTAAGTCTATTTTTTAGCGAAAACCAGTTTAGGTGGAAAGTGTCGTCTATGTTAACCTGTGCGGACTGCACAGGAAAATCTGGGATGGCCAATTTACGAAAATGCATTAAGCCCGGTTTTCACTCAACGAGGCTCAAAGAGTTGATCACCTGTAGTCTGTACAGAGACGTCAGACGGTCTTCCTCCGAGCCGCCATTTTGAGCGTTGGAGACGATCAGGTAGTGGTCGGTGCCGATGGTGAAATGTTCCCAGTCTATAGCACTGAAATGATAGGTGAAATGTTTCCAGTCTTAAGCACTCAAACAATAATCCATCACACAGACTATTGTGCCGATCGCGAAATGCTCCAAACCTATATCACTGAAATAATAGGTGAAATGAGCCCAGTCAAAAGCACTGAAATAATAGTACATAACACAGTCTATTGTGTCGATCGTGAAATGTCCCCGGTCTAAAGCACTGAAATAATAGTATATAACACAGTCTATTGTGCCGGTCGCGAAATGTTCCCAATATATACCACAGGAATAATAGTCGAAATGTTCCCAGTCTAAAGAACTGAAATAATAGTACATAACACAGTCTATTGTGTCGATCGTGAAATGTCCCCGGTCTAAAGCACTGAAATAATAGTATATAACACAGTCTATTGTGCCGATCGCGAAATGTTCCCAATATATACCACAGGAATAATAGTCGAAATGTTCCCAGTCTAAAGAACTGAAATAATAGTATATAACATAGTCTATTGTGTCGATCGATAAACGTTCCCTATATATACCACTGGAATAATAGGTGAAATGTTCCCAGTCTAAAGCACTAAAATAATAGTACATAAACACAGTCTAGTGTGTCGATCACGAAATGTTCATAGTCGAAAGCACTGAAATAATAGTACATAACACAGTCTAATGTGTCGATCACGAAATGTTTCTAGTCGAAAGCACTGAAATAATAGTACATAACACAGTCTATTTTTGTTGTGTTATTTATTGAGCCTCGTTCTGGGAAAACCGGGCAGAATGCATTTTCGTAAAATGTCATCCCTGATTTACCTGAGCAGTCCGCACAGCCTAATCAGGGACAACACTTTCCGCTTTAATTGATTTTTTCGTTTAAATACATTCTTTTCTAAAAGAAAATCCAGTCTTGTCGAAAAGTGTAGTCCCTGATTAGCTTATGAGGATTGCCCGGGTTAATCTGTGACGACACTTTACGCACATGAATTAGGCCTAATTTTACCCAAAACACGGCCCCATTTATAGTACGTGATTTAATCATTTACATATATTGTGAATTGTATCCATTCGAATTACTTTGAATAGTAGTAAATTTAAATGCAAATCGAGTGTCCAAACCCGACTTTCGGAGATTTGAATGAAAAGGCAATATTTTCTACTCGAACATTAACGTTTTAGGTCCGGACGTGCCCGTCGACAGACCACAACACCATGTGAAAATTTTTTTCCGATTCTCCAACATGCTTCAAAGCTGATAACCAGGGAATACAAAACAATTGACAACAGAAGCCAGTGGGTAAATAAAGCCCTTTCTGTCAAACCCTAGTCAACAAAATCTGACAAATACATACAGTGGCAAATCAAAACGGTTAACATTACCTCGTAGGAGAGCCTAGTAAGAAACACGGTGGCAAATCAAAACGGACTTCACTCACCTGTTGGTTTCGAACGTCTGGTACTTGATGAATGCCCGTTTTGCGATGTTCAGTCGGAATAGAGAGGAGTTGGTCTTAAACGTGTTGAAGTTCTGGAAGTTCTGTGGTCCGTAGTTGTAGGCGTTAGCGACGATCAGGTAGGCCTCCTTGTCTATCATGAAGAACTCCCAGTCCGTAGCACCATTCGTCTGCAAACCGTAGTTCAAAACATTAACTGAACCACGTTCTGTGAAATCTAGGATTTATGCATCTGCGCAAAGTATCTCACCGATAAGCCTGTGCAGTCCGAACAGGCTTCTCTGGGACGACAACTTCCGCTTAACTGGATTTTCTTGTAGAAACAATAAACAGAAAAGTGTCGTCCCGGATTAGCATGTGCTGACAGCACAGGGTTGTATGGGTCACTTTCGGCACATCCATTGAGCCCATTTTTCCATTGAACAAAGCTAATTTGTACTTACATTCGTATGGAAAAATCGTCAACAAAGCCGTACAACAAACATTGTGTTAAATCGTGTGCATATTTATTCATTTCAATAACACACAATGCAAGGTCAAACTTGAGCTCGGGTAAGCATTTGGACCAGAAAGCGCTTCGCGTCGACTTAGGCTTCAAAGCATGACCTTGATCTTGATGGTAGTGATGCTGAATAATTCACATGACAATTCGACGTATACATATTAACATTTGTAATTTAAAATCCTTCAATGCATGGTGAGATTTTGAAAGGACTGTAAAGTGCATTATTTCGACTTTTGTCGCTAGACTTATTCATGATGCGCATACAGGTAAACGGATGATAAAAATATTTATTACATGTGAATACATATTAACGGTAAAACGCCCCCGTGCCACCGTTTAATGCCGTTACCATTATTATTTCGTTTCTAATTTTCCACTACAATATATTTGCAATTTAAAAATGGTTCATTTTCTCATTTATCTCAAAAGTTTACATGATACTACCAGCAAACTACTAGTACTTGCAACTCCATTAAAGTCACATAACTACTCAAAATCAACGAATATTTTGCAAATAAAGTTAACCCATAAGAAATCAATATTCCTTATAGAAATAGCAAAAGTGTCAACGCTAGATGTTGTATGGTAACGAGATACGAGATACAAAATGTTCGGTTTCATTTTTGTGACACCATATATTCCATTCTAATCCTGACACACGAAAACTTACATGGTACATATTCATTTGTTAAATATATTGTCCCACAAAAAAGAAGCAAGAGCATTTTGTATCTTGTTAAATCTTTGTCTTTAGACCATATCTAGCGTTTAAATGCTGTCTATTAATGTAAGGAACATTGCATGTTCATGTGTTAACTTTATTTTTGCAAATATTGTACGAAATATTCGTTGGTTTTGAGTGTGTATGTGCTTTTAATAATAATGCACTAAAGGGGCATTTGCACAGATTGTGGCATGTACCTAAGTTTGTCATTAAATGCTTTATATTGATATATGCAAATATTGGATCTTAAAAGCCCCAGTAAGAAATCAAGAATAAAATTAAAGAAAGAAAAAAGTAACCCTCAAATGGCCTCGAACCACTGACCCCTGGAGTAAAAGTATATTGCTAAGACTACTCGACCATCCGTGCTCATACAATGAGCGATGTATTTAATACTTTATATAAGCAATCCTCGTAGTATCCCGAAATATAACGACAACAACAGAATTCTCCAAATTACACAATCGTTTTACGTTGCAACGATTAATAATTTTGCAGATTTTTATATCGTCAAAAGATGCATATAATTGATATTTTAGAGCATGGTAAATGTTCAGTATTACTGTTTCCTCACCAATATCATAACTACAACGACAATTTGCGAATCTGAAACAAATTTTTTTAATTTATCAATTTGCCAAAACGTGAAAATGCCACTTTCAAAATACAACGCATACCTCAATTGTCTGAAAGGGAAGGAACTTGTCCTTCTGGAAAACAAAGATGACGGAGTCCATCAAGGTTGTCTTTCCATTGAACGCCTGAGCAATCGCCAGGAAGTGGTACTCTTGCACCCGGAAGTACGTCCAGTCATACGCGCCCACCGTCGCTATCGTCTGGAACGGCGCAAACTTGCGCTCTTTCGCGTCCCATTTGTAAATGATCGAATCGATTTCTTGGTTAGCGCCTGAACACAAAACGATAACAATTCAAGATCATATTATTTAACATTTTATAAATCCTCTTATTTTTAATGCGAATGAATTTATTAAATCAGCCGTCGTGGTGTATAAGCCACGCATCAGAACTCCATATCATTGTGTATTGGTCCAAAAACACATATTATGCGAACAATACTGCGATTCTAGCACGATCTGTTAAATACATTTCAATTAAATGATAACTAAAAATACAAATCATGTAGAAACGACGTGCCGCTAAAACACTTGAAAATGGAAATAATTATGTACTACTCTTAGCTTATGCTTTTACGACAAAAGATGAGTTTGTATTATTTCACAATATTTACTTTTCGCAAAATTACGTTTATGAGAGCTGTGTTTGTGAAACACAATGCCCGTACTGCGCTTTGAAGCCGCACAGCGGCTATTTTAGAGAAAATTATTTAGTCTAAGGCCCGTCACTTCGTCAAAAATCGATGGATTGGAATAAAACTTGATTTGTCAGTCATGTAGGGAGACTCACGCATCATACAATAAGGTCAATTTATGAAAGCGTTTCGGAAAAATTATCCGAAAACGTGTTATTTTAGAGAAAATGCATACGTAAAATGCTCGTAAGTCCGTAAAAAGCAATGGACCGGAACGAAACTTACACTTCATCTGTAGTCATGTAGATAGACACCTAATAATTTTCTGCGCATTATGAAATGTTAAACGATTAAGATGTTTTATTATCATTTTTATGCGCAACGATTTTTTTTTACATCAACCAACACGTTAAACGGAGAGAGGAAGTAACCGCTGTAAAGATTCGATGACATGCTTTCGGCAGTTTCCTCCCTTGCTTGATTGCACCAGTGCACGTAATTAACATTTTGATCTGGTGACATCTTCTAGAACAAGTCGGCCACAGTGTCAGACCTCTTGGTTCATATTCGCAGAAACTTATAATAGATAATACATCGATTGTTAACTTAACTCTTACTTTACCATGACAATTTGAACGAAAGTTTATTTTTTGTTTGGTTATAGTTAAAACAAAAGTCAGCGACTGATACCACTGTGCTTAAGTTAGCCACGTTGAATATAAGCCTCGCTTTCGAAAAACGAGGATTAATGCAAGTGCGTCGTCCCCTATTAGCCTGTGTAGTCAGCATAGGCTAATCAGGGACGACACTTTAAGCTTTATAAAATGTTTCGTTTAAAGGAAGTATGTTCTAAACGAAAATCAAGTGTAGGTGGAAAGTCTCATCCCTGATTAGACTGTGCGGACTGCACAGGCCAATCTGAGAGGACGCTTTTCGCACACGCATTAAGCCCCGTTTTCCCAGAGCGCTTCCTTAATTTATTCGTCACAAATCAATGTCAAATTTTTCATCTCTTTTGGTCAGTATATGCATAATTTGCATGATAATATTATATGATTTTGGGATTCTCGCGAATTGCCTTTTTTAAATTCAACATTTGTAATGATATTCTTCACACGTGCGAAAATGGGATTTAAAATAATATTATATTTCTCGAAATAAAATGTCTTATTCAGCGTCATGGTATCCTCACCAATTGCGTGATTGGCTATTGCGAGAAATTTATCATCGTTGATCACAAAGAACTCCATGTCACGCGCCGTGTACGTCAGAATCGACTGGTACTCCCGGAACTTCTTGCGGTGTCGATGCCATTTGTAGATCGTCGAATTGGTCCCTTTGCTTGAATCGTTTCCGTAGTTTGCGACGGCGAGGTAAAACTGTGAACATCGGGCAAATGTGATTTGAGCAAACTCATGGAAAATGGATTTACAGAATGGAAATATAATTGGGGTTTATGAGAATAATTATATTAATATAATATATACTGCAAAAATGGGGCATATTTATAGCAATGCCGACGTTCAGCATGCTAGTTTGTGTTGATGTCTTGTTTTGGCTTCGGCACTACACGTTTGTCATCAAAAAATTATTTGAGACATTTGCAGACGACGCACGACAAACGCCAGGTGGCGACTTACCACAAAAGCTTACATTAATGGACTTTGTATTCACGTGTGTAACACTTTTAAACACTAACAAAACTTACATTTGATTCGATGAAGAAGTGACACCAGCTCTGTGCCGACACCGACGGAAGCCTCTGGTACAGTAGAAACTGCTTTTCCGTCCATTTGTATAGACCGGAAACACCGCCCGATTTCCCGCTTCCGGTTGAGGTGTCGGAATTCGCAAACACGGCGAAGAGTCCCTCCCCCGGCAGATGAAATAGCTCGACATCTATGGAAGCAGACGGCGTGATGACGTCTTGATAGACCTCGAGGTAGTCTAGCTCGCGACTTTTGGGCGGTTCTGTTAAAATAATGTATTTATAAAAAATTGCGTCAATCATTTTCTGGTGTGTTTGTGTTAAATTAAGGGTTCGGTTAACCCACGAAATAAAACAATTAATGTCCCAAGAATAATACTGATTTTAAAGTATGGGGTACGCTCCTATACTAACACTGTGACATGTGTCTTTCTTTCGCGTTGGCTTGGTGTCGTTTTGGAGCTACGCGCTTTTATGTATGTATTAGCATCGCTCTGAGAAGACGGAGTTTAATGCTTGTGCGTAAAGTGTCGTCACAGATTAGCCTGTGTTGTTCGCACTGTCTAATCAGGGAAAGACACTTTCCGCCTTAAGTGGAGTTTCGCTTACACGGGCCTTAATTTAAACGAAATATACCTTAACTCTGTCAGTGCTGATACCGAATTTTGAAGGCCTTTGCAAACAGTTTGGATCCAGATGAGACGCCACAGAACGTGGCGTCTCATCAGGATCCAAACTGTTTGCTATTCTGATAGTATTCTTTGAAAACAATCGAAGAAAATGCTAATTTAAGAAATTCAGCAGACGACATTTTAGCAGACGATAAATTTCCCAGCATGCAAAGGGTTAATAACGCAAAATATCGTCCCTTATTAGCCTTAAGCAAACCTGTGACGACAATTAACGCACATCCAGAGCGAGGCTAGAATTGTGTGGCATACCTTGGAAGTGCGTTGCGACGTGCTGCCAGATGCCGTTAACGCAGACCTTGATGGTGCGAGAGTAGACGTCGAACGCCAGATTACCGACATCCATCCACCGACATCCCGCCCAGTCGGGACCGACCGACGAGTAGCTCGCAATCTCCTTCTCTAAAAAATAGAGAGAGAAAAACTTAATATAACGTACTTTTGTCAAGAACAAAATCCCAATCTGCTGGATTGCGAAATGTTTACACAACACTGAACAAGAGTCTATGAGCTAAGCTTCTGGGTAAACGTGATTTAATGCCTGTGCGTAAAGTGTCGTCACGTATTAGCCTGTGAAGTTCGCACAGGCTAATCAGGGACAACACTTTCCGCTCTAGTTATACTTTTTGTTTAACGTAAGTCTCTTCTTATCAAATATCCAGTTTAGGCGGAAAGTGTCCTCGCTGATTAGCCTGTGCGGACTGCACAGACTAATCTGAGGCGCACATGCATTAAACCACCCTGTCACAGAACGAGGTGCGTGTATATAAGTTTATTGCAGGTTTTATCAAGTGATGCAGCACATTTCCGAGCAATACAGTTATTGCGAATTTGGTTATTTTCACATCGAATGTCGTTTTCGTTCGAAATGTCTGAGATAACATATTGGACTGTTTTCATGAACAACGCATCTTTGGCTGAATCGCGTTATTTTAACAACTACATAAAATCTAAAATAATATTTATTATATAGCAACTCTTACCAGATGATAAATGTATTACAAGATTAGATACGATTTCTACAAAAGAATAACAAAGCCAATATGGATATGCTGAGTATGTGGGTGACGGTCAACCTATTTTACACAGGAGAAGAAGTAAAAATAAAACAAGCTATATCAAAATTAACTGTTTGTTAACCATGAATGCATCCTTAAGGTTAAAAACGTTTTAATTCCTTATTATTCGTGGGCCATCAACTTTCGTTGATTTCGTGTTTTGACGGATCAACATATTTAACACAAACTCATCGGAAAATGACCGACGCAAAATCATCTTTTTTTTTAACAAAATCAGAAAAACTACATTTTCCGCCGACGAATATAATGGAATGTACAGTACTCGTTTTTTTGTGTTGGTCGATACTCGATTTTAATTAACGGCTTGTCGAAGAAAAATATTTTTTTTACGAGTGATTAGAAAAACCCGATATAAAGAAGAATACGACAAGGCCTGTGGCCGTGATACTTGACTGTACGATGATGATAACGAAAAATCACGATATAACAATAACGAAACGTATTATTATGATAATGCGATTAACGTTCGTGCTTTCCCTATCGTACTGTAGCATTTTTACCATCTCGATATTCTTGTGTCGTTTAAATCTCGTTTTTATTGTCTAACCATCGTGCTATCATCTCGTTCTGTCGCGTTATCGTTCGCATCATTGTACTGTCGCATTATCGTTATCATTATCGTGTTGTCGCGTTATCGTTATCATTAACGTACTGTCGCGTGATCATAATCTCACTGTCGCGTTATCGTTCGCATACTTGCACTGTCGCGTTAGCGTTAAAATTATCGTACTGTCGCGTTATCGTTATGATAATCGCACTGTCGCGTGATCATAATCTCACTGTTGCCTTATCGTTCGCATAATTTTACGGTCGCGTTATCGTTATCATTATCGTACTGTTGCGTTATCGTTATCATTATCGTACGTTCGCCTTCCGATAGATGCGCATAGAACTGTTTCTTATTTTATCATGTTATGTTTTTATTTTAACCAACGGCCTCCACAAAGAAAGGATAAATTATGATAGTGAAAACTCGACGGCACAGCAAAAACACATGATGCTATTTATTTATTGCAAACGTCTTCGTACAGCGGGTTATCATAACATATTACTTTGATGATGCGCACTAAGACAATAACTACAAGTAAATTTCCGGTGATGTCGCAGTGACGTATTTCCGGTACTTACCCGGCTCCGTCGGGATGTGGTTGTCGAGGAAGGCGCTGCGAGGCGTGCGCGGCGGGCATGTCCGACGGACCACGTCGGCACCGGGAACCAGGACAATATCCTTCAGGAGACCCTATGCACACAGAATGAACATCAAGTTATATCGGCGGACACAGTAAATACCGTAATTACTCTAAATTTTCGGATACTCTAAGTTTTCGGACACCCCCTTTTGGCCAAAATAATTATTTGTTCGTGACTCTTTATTTTCGGACATGAGCGTTTTCGTACCAAGTGTTGAGCTGCAACGGGATGGTTGTGTGTATTTACAGGTCCATAAAACTCTTCATAGAGTGCTCTTATGTGCGGACCTGCCCCTGTGACCTGTCAGACGACTTTTTTTTTAATTTTAAGTGTGGACCAGCCGATGTGACCTTTCAGGCGAAAGTTTTTAATTTTAAACCAAAGTAGGTCAAAGATACCCCGGCTGCGTTGGCTGTCTTCAAAGATATATTTTTGATCCAAATAGACCAACGACGATGGCCAATGCGACCTTAATGTGCACTGGTGTCTACGACAAGTCCGCGAGAAGACCGCAATTTTTAGTTTTAAAGGGGCCTTTTCACGTTTTGGTAAATTGACAAAAATATTTAAAAAATTTGTTTCAGATTCGCAAATTTTCGTTTTAGTTCTGATTTTTGTGAGGAAACAGTATTAATGAACATTTACCACGCTGTAAAATATCCATTATATGCATCTTTTGATGATTTGAAAACCTGAAAATTATAAGGCGTTGCAACGCGAAACGATTGAATAATTTGGAAAGTTCTGTTGTTGTCGTTATATTTTGTGAAACTACGAGGATTATTTATATAAAGTAAAAAAATACATGGCTGATAGCATGAGCATGGATGGCCGATAGGTCTAAGCGGAAGACTTTTACATCCAGGACTCCAGGGGTAAGTGGTTCGAACCCAGTTGAGGGTTGCTTTTTTTCTTCTTTTTTATTGTATTATTGTTTTTACTGGACATTTTAAGTTCCAATATTTAAATTTATCAATATAAAGCATTTAATGACAAACTATAAAACATGCCAAAATCAGTGAAAAGGTCCCTTTAATGTGAGTAGTCAAAAAGAGCGCGCATTTCAGATACTTGTACATAGTTACATGAGCATGTGACCAATTTCCGAAGCACATGAAAAACGAAGACAGTTTACTATACGTTATTTCAAGACATCTTGAGAGAGCTGACACATAAGGTAAAATAATACTGTAATTGAATTAATCCACACTTGTTTCCGCGTTCTGCGTTTACAATTTGTGGTTGTACGCAAACATAAATCGAAGAATTCGACCGCCCATATTGACTTTTGAAGACCGCTAATAAACGGGTACACAACACTTATGTATCAGTTTGTCCCCAAAAAAACAGCGCTCAAGTGACAAAGGTATCAATTAAATACATAAATTCAAAGGTTTATAGTTATTTTCAAATGAGCAGTACTGTGGCAAAGAAAGTAGTACTTTCAATCGATTAAGTTTCATCTCTGCAGCAATAAATCAAGCGCGCGGTCATTTAGGCACACTCGATTAACTTTAGCCCGGTAATACAATAATAACCGGCTATTTGCGAAACCGCACTGGAACCCAAATTGACAGCACTTTATAATCTTGTAGTAATTTTCAACATTCTTGTTTAAAGACTGAAAAAATGATTGACAACAACATTTTGTATTTTAGGTTTTAGTGTCGATTTTTGACAGCTGGATGTTTTACAACTTCAGTGCAAAGATTTGAAAATAAATTATATGCAGAGCATTTTGAAACTACATTGAAAAGGCAATGTGCCGAGTATAAAACATGACAGAACATATTTTTGTTCTTAAAATATACGCAAATTGCTCATAAAACTATATCATATGAAATGCATGGATTATTATATGAGATAATGCATGTACGTGTAACAAGCGCATATCACCAAGCAAGATTTCTTTGAAAAGAAACTAGACGTGCGTCACAGACACTGATGACCCCCCCCCCCCCCCCCCCACCCCCACCTCTTACCAACGACACATTATTGGGCACATACACATCAAATTACATTCTACAGTAAACAAAACGCAAAGGACCGTATTTCTGCCAAAAGTAGTTCGCAGCCAAAATTCTTAACAGTCATCTGCACATTAACCCTTTCAGTGCTGGAACCGAATTTTGAAGGCCTTTGCAAACGGCGTCTCATCAGGATCCAAACTGTTTGCTATTCTGATAGTATTATTTGAAACAAATTCGAAGAAAATGCTAATTTTATAAATTCAGCAGACGACATTTTAGCAGACGACAAATTACCCAGCATGCAAAGGGTTAATGCAATTCAGCTACAAAGGTTTGAATGAAATCCACGAAGAATGTAAAAGGGAGTTCTGTACACAAACTTTTGGGGACTCTGTATTTTCATAGTGAATAAACAATCTAGAAAGGGCACTAATTAGGCAAAAACTGGTTGAAGACAAAATCCCTTTCTTAACGATCATATACAAGAGACGTGTTTACAGTAAAATGCTAATGTAACAAAAATGACATAGATACTCAAAAGAATGTCAGATTTTTAAAAAAAAAGCACAAAAAATACTGCTCGCCAAGAATAAAAAATGTATTTCCTTGATCATTTCGCCCCCTTGCTGCAAAAAGGTTCCATGTGCAATTGAAATTGAATGGCACATGGCACCTTTTTACGCCAATGGAGCTATTTGCACGTGTAAAAGCAAGAGCGAGATCTACCCAGTAGTGCTCGATTGGTCATTGTCGGCTCGGGTACTACCAACACGTACCCCGGGTACGATAAATATACTGAAACGGGAATATTAAGGCAAAATCGGGCGTTGTCGGCTTTTTTAAAAATTAATTATGTTCACATTTATGTCAATTTTCTGTTAAATGGCCACTTTATAATCAAAAATCATACTCAAAAAGCATGTTGATGCAGTTCTTTTTAAAGAAGTGTGTTTAAGATAAACATTATCGTATTACGGTAACCAATGGCGCGTTTTACGACATCAGATTTTGGGCGGGAATACACCTCGGGTAAAGTCTAATATCGACCGGGTACGTTTAAGTAGATTTACTGTACCCGGGGTACCTGTAAGTATACTTAAGAGTACCCGGGTACATGTAAGTAGTCCCGAGCCGACAATGACCCATCGAGCCCCAGCAGTTAAAGAGGAGTTGAAAACACGAGTTCGGAAAGTACGGACGTATAGACATACGGACGGACAAGTGCAATGCTTAACGCCTGCATGTTCATGGGGGCATACAAAGAAAAATATTTACCCATTTATGCCTAGCGTATAGAAAACTGGCCTTGGCAAACAGCGTAGACCCAGATGAGACGCAGCATCATGCGGCGTCTCATCAGGGTCTGCCCTTTTGCTTAAAGGAATTTCTGTAAGAAATATTCTAAATATAGAAATAAATATACAAGACATCCCTAATTTTGGAAATAAATTGATCCAATTTAGAAGGATGGGAGAGTCCACTAGGCATAAATGGGTTAACTAACTGAGAGAATAAACCCGAACGCAGAAATTTACAAAAATACTCATCATAAATGTTCGGCACCTGTTTTATAGGCGATTGATATCTAACAAAAATGTTATGGAAACATTTAATAAGTAAAGGATCAATTAACACAACTGTAACGAATATTACAAAAAAAATGTACGTGTGCTTTCATTTTGACGATATTATTAGAGTCTTAAAATGAACCGGAAATAACTTTATAATCAAATGTAACTTCCCATAAATGATCGAAAATGATATATTTTGTATAGGTTCTACTGGAATACAAAGGATGCATTCAAATGGGGTAAGTAAATACACGTTTTTGAATGAAGGCGCGTTCATGACGATGATCGGATTAACCCATTTATGCCTAGTGGACTCTCCCATCCTTCTAAATTGGATCAATGTATTTCCAAAATTAGGGATGTCAAGTATATTTATTTCTATATTTAGAATATTTCATAAAGAAAGTCCTTTTAAGCAAACAGCGCAGACCCAGATGAGACGCCGCATTATGCGGCGTCTCATCTGGGTCTACGCTGTTTGCAATGTCCTCTTTTCAGGACGCTAGGCATAAATGTGTTAAAATATATATATATATGGGCCGTGCTCTTTGAAAAGGGGGTTCAATGCATGCGCGTTAAGTGTTGTCCCATATTAGTCTAATCAGGGACGACACTTTTCCCTTTAATGATATTTTTCGTTTAAAGAAAGTCTCTTCTTAGCAAACTTCCAGTAAAGGCGGAAAGTGTCGTCTCTGATAAGCCTGCTCGGACTGCACAGGCTAATCTAGGGCGACACTTTACGCGCATGCATTAAACCCACTTTTTACAGAGCACGGACCGCATATAAACGTCCGCTTTAATACTAACAAAACGATGAGAGTTTACCTCTAAAATCTAAGAGAAAGGGTGATTGTTTCGATTTGCAGTCTTTCGGCGCGTTAAAAAACAAACACTGGTATCAATTGACTGATAATTAATAGCGAAATCAAGTTCACTTTGACCTCCTCACCCGAAAGCATGTTTGAAAACGGTGAAAAATTATCGAATTCTTTTAAATCCAGAGATTCGTATGTCAGATACGGAAGGATCCACGCGAACGCTAAGGTGTGGATGACAAACGCGTCGTGTTTTTTTCTATGTCCGCATTGTTTTGAGGTATTCAAAATTTAATAGAAGTACAAGCTATTAGACGAGGGTGTCTTGAAGAAGTATGGGCCAAAGAGGCTTCTTTGCGCCGGGGCTTTGAAGAACGTTCGCTCGTGAAACGATATATGGGTAGATTAACGACGAAGATGGCCAATTAGTGACGATAATTGCACACCGCGAACTTGCGAACAGTGGGTCATAAATCACACACTGTCACACCCATATCCGCGAAGAAAACATGGAGAAAGTAGTGAGATTCGTTGTGGTCACAATATACGTATTCCAATGCATACCGGTATGTATTTTAATGTAACACATTCAACTGTAGTCGAACAAATTAAGTCACCATTTTACAAATAGGGACTCCCAAAATATACATGTTTCTTTTATTTAAAAACGAACATTTTAAGATTAATGCATTAAAGAAATGAAAAAAGGTAGGTATGTCGTATGGTATGTTAGAAATAACTCGACATGTATTAAAGTGCACTGTCTTTTAACGTTGTTTATTTTGTGGCTACTTAAGTTGAGTGTAACCCGCCCTCACGCAAGTTTGCCGCCGGAGTTTAAAATCTTAAAACATAACCGTGATTTATAAGTCAACATCAATGCTTTCCCTACATGCAGGTCGAGAAAAGAATACAATAACGAATGTCTTTATTTAAAAAAATGTCTTTCACTAAAGCAATTTTTTTAAAGTGTATACCTCCAAATAATAAGTATAGTGTAACCTTGTAGAAGGGAAACACTCTGGAGCACAAAACAATAAGACACCACCAAAACGCTACAGTTTTGGCGCGAGTCGTTGGCCCACGCTTTGTAAGACATTCGCCTTTTTTATTGGCAGTCACACGCGGTCAGAAACTAGTAATTGACAAAAACGCAAAAAGAACCATGTTCAATCAGACAATCAAAACTTCGATCCCTAATGGAGGAATATTCTCATCCGTAGAATGTATAGAATAGAATCATCCTGTGTGCCCAAAACCCGTTAATCCTTTAGCTTTCAACAAATACTAATCCCGAGATGTTTAGTTTAAAATAATCTATTTTAGCTCGATTGCATCGAAAGCCTTACGCTTATTGAAACGCGCTCGAGTCCGTTTCCTGGGCTAGAACCAGTACTTGGTGTCTTTAAGGTTCGAACCCGTGGCCTCCCGGTCGCTATGCGGACACCATACCTATTACACCACGGCGACCTGTGATGTTCACCATCTCTCTAAGTGAAGCCGGAACATTCAAAACAGAATGTGAACAATAAGGCGACCCAATAATAATATTTCATCCAAGCTACCCGATCCACTAAAAAAATACATCGATGATTTGTTTTATAATTATTTTTGATAAGGCAATCATTTGTGTCTTGTTCTGAGAAAATTGGGCTTAATGCATGTGCGTAAAGGGTCGTCCCAGATAAGCCTGTGCAGTCCATACAGGCTAATTAGGGACGACACTTTCCGCGTTTATGGTATTTTTAGTTTAGAGGAACTTCTTTACCGAAAATCAAGTTTAGGCGAAAGTGTTGTCCCTGATTAGCCTGTGCGGACTGCACGGGCTAATCTGGGATGACACTTTACGCACATGCATTAAGCCCTGTTTTCTCAGAACAAGGCTCATTGACTCAACGTTCAACAGTAGATAACGACCGACTGGTTACATGTATAATAAAATAAAACAATTTCATGTATAATATTTCCCTTTAACAAACTCAACGGGAAGATACAAAATGAATCCATCTTTAATTACTGACAATCATATGCCATTCCTATATATTAAAGCTGGGTATTTCATTAACAAACAAGGGGTGTTTGTGAAACACTATGTCCCCCCCCCCCCATATATTTGACCTTTGACCTTGAAGGATGACCTTGACCTTTCATCACTCAAAATGTGCAGATCCATGTGATGCACATGCATGCAAAATATTAAGTTGCTATCTTCAATATTACAAAAGTTATGGCCAATGTTAAAGTTTAACGCAAACAAACCAACAAACCAACAAACAGACAGTATAGATTGGGGGACATTAAAATCACTAGTATATAATGCTACTGATGAAACATTATATTAGTTTAACTAAATCTCAACCTGACATTTAAACTGTTAAAATCTTCAGCATTTTTTATATAAAGTTGTTGAAATAGGGTTACGATTTTTTAAGATGAAGTCATCAGTATTTGTATATGCTTCATTAATTTGTGAACACATTTGTTAATTCACGAGGTTGTCTGGATATTTCGAAAAATTTGATGTTGGAAAACGTATTATTTATGAAATTACATTATTAAAGCGATGTTTTCGCAACATCCTAAAAATAAAATTTTCTATTACTGAAGCAAGCTTCGAGATTCATTCGTTGAAAAGGGCGTTTTTGTTCATTTGTGCAGACTGCACAGGCTAATCTTGGATGACACTTTACGCACATGCATTTTGCCCAGTTTTCTCAGAACGCGACTCAAATTAAGCCATAATCAAAGCTACGTTTTAACAACGTCGTATGATATTTCAGTGAAATACCAGAGCTTTCTTCAATATTTAAATTATTAAAATCTCCTTCAATTGATGAAATTATTTAAATAATAAGGTTAAATTACACTAAATCATTTTGTATCCCTCCGTGGTCCATTCGAAAGTAGTGCCTATTTCTAAAGAGTTCCTTTTCTCTTCGGTATTAAAAGCGATTTAGCGATCGCACCCATGCTTTTTGTGATTATTTCCTGCATCCTGTGTGTGTCTGCAACATTTTGGCGCATTTCATTGGGGATTACGTTGAAAGATGACTGTTTGGGGTGCGTTTATTGAAGTACGGGGCTTTTGTCGAAATTTCACTTTCGAAACTCTGTTTTCCGAGGGTGCTTGCCTTTAGGCGAATTTTACTTTCTTAGAAGTTGCGAGACCATATATTTTTGATTGCATTTATTGAAAGAGGACAGATTTATCTTTAAAATGATACCGGACTTGCAAAATTTGATATAAAGGAGATACAAGAAAAATGCTTTGAAAGTTGGCAGTTTTATAATGGGACCCTATGGGAAATGGAATTAGTGTAATATAACCTTAAATCAGCAAATACACACCGTTAAAAAAAATCAAACAGTATTATTGTCCAATAAACAACGGTTTATCGCTCTGACGTTTTGGGATTAAACATAATTCATACCATTTAGAACAGTCCATCGGTTGTTTATTGGTCGACTTACCCTGATAAATTAACCCATTTATTCCTGGTGGACCCTCCCGTCCTTCTAAATTTGATCAATTTATTTCCAAAATTAGGGATGTCTAGTATATTTATTTCTATATTTAGAATATTTCTTACAGAAATTCCTTCAAGCAAACAGCGCAGACCCTGATGAGACGCTGCAAGGCCTTTTTTTCTAGACGCTAGGCATAAATGGGTTAAATTAAAAGTGTTTTAAAATAGTCATACACATCAACTTATAAAGCGTTCTAAATAAGATCGTAAAAATTGTGTTATTGAGATACAATAAAGTCGCTTTAAATTGGCTACAGTCGTTTTTATGAGCATTTCGAAAATGTATATATTTGTAAATTAAGTGAATGTAATCGAGAACTTACATCTAGATAAATGTGGCAGATAGGCGAGTTACGTGGTAAAATATTTTCAAATGAGAAAACAATCCGTGTTAATCATTTTGGTAAAATGGTATTAACCCTTACAGTGCTGGAACCGAATTTTGAAGGCCTTTGCAAACAGTTTGGATCCAGATGAGACGCCACAGAACGTGGCGTCTCATCTGGATCCAAACTGTTTGCTATTCTGATAGTATTCTTTGAAAAAAATCGAAGAAAATGCTAATTTTAGAAATTCAGCAGACGACATTTTAGCAGATGACAAATTACCCAGCATGCAAAGGGTTTAAACGTTATGCCTAGTATTAAGCATCCCGCCCAATCCTCAATTTCTCGACTTGTCTTAAGCTCACTTTTTGATATTGCAGTTAGAATGTTAAAACAAGTTATTGTAAAATATTACAAGCTTAAATGCTAATAAAATGTTAAATCAGCAGTTTTTTTTTACAATACTATCAGCCTTCTTTAAGCTGTATTACCAATCAATTGAGTCGCGTCCTGAGAAAACTGGGCTTAATGCATGTGCGTAAAGTGTCGTCCCAGATTAGCCCGTGCAGACCGCTCAGGCTAATCAGGGACGACACTTTCCGCTTTTATGGTATTCTTAGTTTCAAGGAAGATCCTCCTTACCGAAAATCAAGTTTAGCCGGAAAGTGTCGTCCCTGATTAGCCTGTGTGGACTGAGCAGGCTAATATGGGATGACACTTTACGCACATGCATTAAGCCCAATTTTCTCAGAACACGACTCAATAATAAAAGCGCCTAAAGCCATTCTTTAAACTTACTTAAAGCCACATAAATACACAAAATCAACCAATATTTCGTAAAGTATTTTGTAAAATAAAGTTAACCCATAAAAAATCAGTGTTCCTTATAGCAACGGTTAAAATTTCAAAGCCAGATGTGGTATGGTAACATAGATTTAGCGTTCGCTCGTAAATGCTCGAATATCGTCGCGGGAAATTCACATGGAATATACTGCCACACTCAAAATAAAAACGAGTAGTTTGTACCTCATAAAATCTTCGTTACCAGACCACATCTAGCGTTGACATTTTGGCTATTGCTATAGGATATATTCGTTGATTATGAGTGTTAATGGGCTTTTAAGTTTTGTTGAGAAATTGGGGACTGCGTCTTAAAGTTTTGTTGAGAAATTGGGGACCGGGTCTTCAAAGCTTGTTCAACGCCTCACCTGGAAAGCACTTTCACAAGAGTTACATCCGCCGATGTTGATCACCGAGTTCTCCACTTCGAGGAAACTCGGAAACGCGCGCTTTAGTTTGTGCTTCCGGATGTTCAAACAGTCCGTCGTCATGGTCACGTGACTTCCGGTGACGCTAAAGCCCACCGTGTGCCACTGATTGAACGTCAGAACGGAGCTTCGGAAACGAGTCCGCTTATTGTCGAAAGTGAACACAATTTTCTTCCTTGATATGCACACGGAGAGTTGAGTTTTCTGCGCATGCGCAATTGATAGTAAGCACTGTTTGTGTTTCGTCATTTGGACGTGTTTCATAATGAAGAATACGGAAAACTCCTCCGGAAAATACTGGCACTGCTGGAATATTTTTCTTGTGGGTATTTGTATATCTTTGGTGTTTGGTAAAAACTGGAGCGCGTGCACGTGACTTTTAACGTCATAGACGACGCTGACCCCCTCCGGAAGTTGGCCGATTCTCGGAAACGCCTCGTCTATAAGGTTCACCGGCCCTTTATCTGAAAAAACATTTATTTGTTTACACGTAGCGTTCAATCGTTCGGGAACAACAACAAAACTTGTTAACGCAATCATTTAAAATTTTATAAAATGACAAAAGGTGTACAAGAAACGACATGTTTTAAACAAATCGTGTTTGTTTTTGTTCTAGGCTGTGAAACATGTTTTGTCAATTGTATGAATATTTATGTATAAGCTTTATCACACGGCACAGACATCTTTTGAGCGATTTTCCTATGTTTATAGTGTTAGTGCAAGTAGTTTTAATGGAATGAAGCCAAATTATTTAATCAAATCATAGCGATTGACAAGTGATGCACTTAAACCTTTTCTTCTCAGAAGTGTAAAATGTTAATGCACATTTATTACAGCTTCATAAATGTCGAAAATTTACAACATAATTCTCAGCTTCACAAATTGACATGATGATAAATATTATTATATACTTCAATCACACTAGTATTAATAATTCCGCCCTCGTTACATGCGACACAATTCCAAATGTTATTTTAAAAAAGGTGCTATTACTCCAATAGTGTAACAAGAAGTGTCTTCATGAGACAAACGGCGATGAAACAGATTTCGCAAAATATTTCGTGAAATAAAGTTAACCAATACAAATTCAGTGTTTCTTATAGCAATAGCCAAATTTTCAACGCTAGATGTGGTATGGTAACATATGTTTAACGATATACAAATAGCTTGTTTTTATTTTTGTGCGACAATATATTCCATGTTAATCCACCACGATATCCGAACATTTCCGAGCGAACGCGAGATAGGCTTCGGTCAGATTCGGAAGCACGACATAGAACGCGAGATAGGCTTCGGTCAGATTCGGAAGCACGACGTAGAACGCGAGATAGGCTTCGGTCAGATTCGGAAGCACGACGTAAAACGCGAGATAGGCTTCGGTCAGATTCGGAAGCACGACGTAGTTTTCATAACTTATGCATGCTGGTCACATGATCAGTTACGCTGTTAAGAAAACATCTCGGACACCTCAACAAAAATTTTCTGACCCATAACAAATTTGACATAATGTCAGACATAAATATCTGTACTGGGAACAGGGTGCAAGATCACGTGACTGTGTGGGGCTTACAAATGAACTTAAATGGATGTAAACACACCTGTAAAGGGGTGCTTTTTTCAAAAAAAAATAAACATTTTTCTCATAATTTTCAACTTATACATTAAAGACAGTTTTTATGCTGCTAATGGCAATGTGAAAAACATGAGAATTATTTTAATTAATAAGACTGTGTTCTTAGCCAAACATTTGATGTGAACAGCATTCATTTTTCACGGTGAAGTATTGGCTACGATCTCAGACGTATTAAATTATTCATTATCAAACCTGAAGATATCGGCAAAAACTGCAAGTAAAAACTGCACTATCGACTTTTGAAAATGTATTTCAAAAACTTGATATACTTGCAAAAATAATGTTCTTAACGGTGTGTTTACATTCTGTCCAGCCCCTGAAAACCCCGTTGATCCTGCACCCTGGGAATAAACAAACCGTATACTGTCCAATGCTTACCCAATAAGAAACCTTAATAAGTTAATATAGTAGTAATTTCCTGTATTTTCATAGAACAACAACATGTGTTCATATATATTTAAAAAGTGTATTCGTGCAACGAAGACAAAACTGAAGTAGTATTGATAACGTTGTATTGTATGCCAAGACTTTTCAAGTTTATTTGATTTTATGGAAAGATGTTCAACATTGTATATTAGACAATATCTACTGGGGAATTTTCAAAAAGGCACACTTATAAATAATTCGCAATAAAATGCACTTGCGTGCAAATAAAAAAAAAATGCGCGGGCGTTTATTTATTTTAAGTCTTTTTTTTTCATTTAGATCTAAACTTAAAACGCATTTATTCTGCGTTTTCTTTGATAAATGAGTTTTTTTTAGTTATAGGACTGTGTACAGTGCAATTGAATATTGAAAAATATTTTTTCGCTATATAAGTGTATTTGTATTTTTATAATGTATTGGGCAAACTAGAAAGCCCCATTACGCGCGACACAAAAAATCGACGAACGAACGGACACGGGCAAATTTATATTATTCGCCATGAAAAAAAAGAGAGCGTGATTCCTGTGTTAAAAAAATAATGCATTCATCTAAAAAATGGACAAAGAATTATGGTGAACATAAAAAACAGCCTGTAAGTACGTGAACATAATTATGTACAATGGTAAACCTTTTTTTCAATAAATCTACTGCACGGGTTTGTACAATCTTAAAACGCGAAACGTTGCAACATGTTCATTAATAAACGCAGATTTTCTTTCGATATGAAACCCATTACATACGCATTATGAATACTAGATCAGGAGACGGCGATGTCGAAAGTATACATTTTATGTATTTTAATCTGGTTTATTACATTTCAATGAATAAAGTCCGCATTGATCGGTGACATTTCATAGGTGGGAAAAATTTGTCATTTTTTCGGTTGGTGAATTCAGCCCAGACTACCGACCTGTCGAATGTATTATTAAAATACATCTTTAGCAAGGGTCATTTACGATTTGAATGAAACATATGGGTTTTGTATCCGCTGTGACAGATTTGCACATTGTGATCTTGAATTTATTACAACCTCCCTGCAGACTCGCAATTGTATGAGCCTCGTTCTGGGAAAACTGTGCTTAATGCACAGGCTATTCAGGGACGACACTTTCCGCTATGACAAGATTTTCGCTAAGTAGAGACTTCCTTTTAACGAAAAATTACCGAAAACGCGGAAAGTGTCGTCCCTGATTAGCCTGTCCGGACTGCACACGCTTATCTGGGACGTTAATTTACGCAAATATGTATTAAGCCCAGTTTTCCCATTCAGTGACATAATGATATAGTGTCGGTAGCCCACGTTTCTAAGAACCGTATTTTTTAACGTACTTTTTAACCCATTTATGCCTAGTGGACTCTCCCACCCTTCTAAATTGGATAAATTTATTTCCAAAATTAGGGATGTCTAGTACAATGCATATTTATTTCTATATTTAGAATATTTCTTACAGAAATTCCTTTAAGCAAACAGCGCAGACCCTGATAAGACGCCGCTTTATGCGGCGTCTAATCTGAGTCTACGCTGTTTGCCATGGCTTTTTCTCTAGACGCTGGACATAAATGGGTACAAATATGTGAACAAACTATTGAACATGTGTTGTTCTTCAACGCGAATTTATTATTTTCTTATTTGAACCCAGTTAAGTATCACTTCGTGGAAAATGATATTTTAACTTTCAAAGAGTTTGAACAACATGATTAGTGAAAAACAAATAGTTTACATATTGATAGAGTATCGACACGTTCGAAGGACCTCGCGGACTGGGCTTAAATCATGTCCGTAAAGTGTCGTTTTACATTAGCCTGTGCACCCCTCACATGCTTTTCATCGACGCCATTTTCCGAGGCTCAGGACGTGGCTCTGAGCCTGTGCGGACTGCACAGGCATATCTGGGACGTCACTTTACGCACATGCATTAAGCCCAGTTTTCCCTTCAGTGACGAAATACTCTTTAAGTTCATAAGAACCGTATTTTTCATATATTTACACCTCTCCTCAGCTTTTCAGTGTACAAGTTTAACAAACATACCGGTATTGTCAAACACGGGTGAAGAATATAATCACATTGCCGCATATGTACGTATCAACAACTTTATTTATCCAACATGATACGTACGTGTGGGTATCACGTGTATGATTCCCTTGTGAACACGACTTGCAATCACTTACGTTTGATACGTTGCGAAGAAAAGGGCTGATATTGGAGAAAAATATTACCACATATTTTTCACACGTTTGAAGAAAGCGATCATATTCTTCACATATCTGATATATGATTAGTGAAAAAAAAGATCATACAATTTGGCCATGGTCTGTGAAAAGGGGTTTTAATGCATGTGCGTGAGATGTCGTCCCAGATTAGCCCGTGCAGTCCGCACAGGCTAATCAGGGAGGAGACTTTCCGCTTTTATGATATTTTTCATTTAAAGAAAGTCTCTTCTTAGCAAAAATCCTATCCTCAAACTGAGACATATGAGCCGCGTTCGTGGAAAAAGGGGCTGAATGCAAAGCGGAAAGTGTCGTTCCTGATTAGCCTGTGCGGATTGCACAGGCTTATCTGGGACGACACTTTCCGCACATGCATTAAGCCCACTTTTTACATAGCGAGGTTCATTTCTTCGATTTCTTTGAATGAACTAAGAGGTGCCAAGTTAGAACATTTTGCTTCTGCCCCATTATCACGCACATACCGGTAATAGAAATAACGATGGTTAAAATTCGCAAAATAATCACACAAATCCAACAACACGGACGTTCAAGTGGTAAAGCACAAGAAAATGACATCATTAAAGATCAATCCACAAGTCAAAAAGCATGGCGTATTTTTTATTTTTTGTCAAAGAGACAATTACGCAATAAATGCTCCCAAAAGACATCAACAAATAAAACGTAGTTTTTTATCAAAGCTTGTGAATTTGTGCTGTTTTAATTTCTCCATGTCATTCTAATACAATAACATAAAGGAAATGTTTTGTTGCTGTTGTATTTTCACCCATTATGCATCGCCCCTTGTGTTTTCGTACAAAACATCTAAAGATAATAAGACGTTTGAACACAATTAATTTCATGAAGTTCGAAGCAATTCGTCTCGCATAAATGAGTCGATACATTTTATATGGGAAAACAAATGCGAAGCTAGTATTTGAACATTTACTCCAATTACATTGTTATATAAAATACAATTGAAAATCGATAAATTAAAATCGCCATATATCAGGTGAACATTGTTAACAGACAATAAAAATTTCAAAGTAAAGCAAATGTCACTGGTATAAAAATTAACAGTGTTGCCGTGTGAAGCAGGAACAAAATCCCACATCTATTTAAATATAACAGTGTGAAGCCCCTGTACAACGAAATTTATTGATTCCATTACACACTGGCAACAGTTCTTAAGAAAGCAAATGCCGATTATTTCAGTGAAAAATATGTCGTTTTTTTAGAAAAACGTTTAATGGTGTTTATGTTCGAAAGCGCTGATTGTGAATGGTAACGTAACAGCTCGATTTAGAGGCAAGTCTGATGAATGTTAGAAGTCATTTTATACTTCATCCCCGTGTTTTAACAAAATTTAACGAAAACAAAAGAATTATTCCGAATTCTTTATTCGTTTTGCGTTTGCAATGCTTTATAATTTTAGCAATTTCCAGTACGGTTAATTCGTAAACGAAGCTGTATTTTCAGCACGAGTCTACGTCATTAGTGGTATTTTGCTCCCAGATTTTGTTTACATTTTTGACATTGTGATAAACAGTGGAAAAATGGTCATTTCGTAAATGTGTGAACATATCCATTAGACGACCTTTAGAAATGATTTTTGCAGTTGTTGCGTTTGATCTACTCTCGGTCCTGCGCCTTAAATCAAAAATGTACATCAAGAATAGCCAAACCGAATTCTCAAAATATAGGTCAAGGCCAAAGTGAGGTTTGATAATACGAATGGAGGTAAGAAATGGTCATAAGCAACAACTGTGTATAACGAAACGGTAACATCAAGAACAGACAGCAAATAAACGTTGCGCGGAAGTAACGTGCTTTCGTGAGTAGAATTCGCAGAAACTACTTTTTACTTTGTATGGCTACGGTGCACTAACAAATCTATCGAAAAACTATGCATTAATTACACAGATATTAAAGAAATTACGACGAAAACTAACAAGTTCAATGTGTCTTGTGTAAAAATATGTAAGAAGAAGTAATGTTTATCGAAACAACTGTTTCCGCTTTGCCAAACATTTTCAAAATTGAATTTCAATCGATGTCGATATCTTTTGTTTTCATTGCGTTCTATTGTAATATTATGTTCATGTTCGAATGCAACCGTAACGAAATTTGTATACGTGTATACAGTTTTATACACTAGTTTGTTAATACAAACATGTATGTGTTTATATTCAAATTTCTTAATTACCGTACAACTGTAAATGTTTTAAGTAAACTGTATAAGTTATTTATTTAACAACCATTGGTAAAACAATTCACACTCAAATGTCAACTCAACCTGCCGTTATTAAAATATTTATTTCAAACAAACTTTGACTAGCAGGTGGCTATTTCTGTTTACTTAAACCGGCTATGATAGTCAATCTATAGTTTGAAGTAAGTAGTAATTTTTTTTATTTATGGTTCGAAATGCACTTTAAATTAAAAGAAAAAAATCTTACTAAATAGTCATTTATAATCTGTAAAATATCATCAACAAAAATCTAACTTTAAAAGGTGTTATTATTTTAGTGGTACGATCATTTAAAATATTGTATTTATTGTTAAAATAATGTAATACTTAAAAGAAAAAACAATATATACACATATATATTTTTTTTAATGAACTGCATTGTAGATCTTTTGCCCACTAAATATTTATAGATGTTATGGTCTGATGCTATTTATTAAAAAAAAGAATAATCGCTTAAATATTAGTTAATCCGATAAGCTTTGGAATTAAGTTCGTTTAAATTTTATTTTGATTAAATAAGAAATCATTGGTTCTCACAGAGAACATTTAATTTGCAATATTAACTTAAGTATCTCTTAAGGTATTGGCTTAATTGATTCTAAGCCCTGGTCTTAGCAAAATAAAATGTACTAAACCGTTTTTTGTTTTGGTTCGTGAGCTTACATACAAGTCCACGTATTAGCAGTATTCTGCCACCATTTGTGTGACGTAATAATTATTTGCACGTAACACGTGTGACGTAATATTTGTTGAAACGTTGCATTTAAACGTAGCAAACCGCGTGTTTACCTAGCGTCCTATCGTTTACGCTAGTATTTGAATTCCAAACAATTGGTATGTAACTATTTGATATACGCTCAGTGCTGTATGGAATTGCCCGTGTGTGCGATTTTACAGGACCCGTTCTGTTTAACCTATTTATGCCTAGAGGACTCTCCCATCCTTCTAAATTGGATCAATTTATTTCCAAAATTAGGGATGTCTGGTATATTTATTTCTATTTAGCATATTTCTTACAAAAATTCCTTTAAGCAAATAGCGCAGACCCTGATAAGACGCCGCATCATGCGGCGTCTCATCTGAGTCTACGCTGTTTGGCAAGGCCGTTTTTAGACGCTAGGCATAAATGGGTTAAAGTTCCCGTCGACAAATAATTAAAAAACAAAACACAAGCTTTTCATTAATCGCCTCTTAAAGGGGCATTTTCACAGATTTTGGCACGTTTTAAAGTTTGTGATTAAATTTTCAGGTTTTTAAATCGTCAAAAGATGCATATAATAGATATTTTAGGGCATGGTAAATGTTCAGCATTACTATTTACTCACAAATATCATATCTACAACGAAAAATTCGAATGTGAAGCATTGTTTAAATTCTACCTAATCGTGAAAAGGCCACTTTGAAGGCATCAGACCTATACCAAAATACTTAAAAGAGCATAGCAAATGGTCAAATGATAACGATTTTTGTTAATTATTAATCGTATGCTTGTTATACACGCAACATTGAGAGTGACGTATACCGAGTCAGTCGAGTTGGTATATAAGATGTATGTTCGTACCTTGCGCACGAAAAAAAAATAATAAAGTTTTTTTCTGTAACTAAAATCACGTTCAAATACAAAACACCGTGAAATACGTGATAACGAACGTTTTTCTGCAAATGAAATATCATTAAAATCATGCGCAAACCGTATTCGCTACTAGTAATTTTTGTTTCCATGTCACAGTTGTAGCCGGACATCTTTTTAAGTCAAATCCGAAAAACGACCGGCTTCTATATTTGATATACGAGTTACGTGTGTTTATCAAGTAATAAATTCAATGAATATATATAGAAGGTTTTCGTAAGATTATCTATATATTTATGCAGACAGTAGTAACCACTATTGAACAGTCAGAACTACGCATAGCGTGCCTCGTTTTTTAGATTCATTGAAAACCGCTAAAAATGAGAATGATAAACTAGTACATTATCGTTTATTATAGTTATACAGCGACAAAAATGAAATGGACATAAAATCGTTCGTAAATTGTTTTGGTATTTAAAAAAACTACACCAGAAAGGTATACAATAAATTATATTTTGTGCGACTCCGTGCAACTAACTCGGCTAATACACGTAAACATCATACCATCACATTTTCTGCAATCATGTACATGTACTTACTTGAACACGTGGTAGGGATTTTCAGTGACGACACTTCCTCCAATATTAATCTCATTATGAAAACGAGGTAGACTTTCAAAATGGCGACCTCCATAGCTCACAGTCTTGTTGGGGCATTCATCGCTATTCCTCGTGACGTTTGTCCTCGCACCGACTAAGTGTCTTTTTGATCACTCTCAAATCTGCGTTCACTGGAAATAAATCTAATTTCTAGAAACATGCACTTGTCTTATTATTAATCCACGGCAAACATTTTTATGGTTTCATCTTTAGTTTATTATTGCAAATATCATATAACTGTAAAGATTTTTATTTTAATTTCTCTTTCACTTATTAATCGATAATTTTCTTAATTCCGACAAAGCACAGCTCTGATAAAGGTCGATTTTTCAGTGATTTTAATAGATACTGTAAAGTTCACAATATCATCCAACTGTACTACATTAGTCAATACTTAAAATAATAAGACAGCCAATACCGATGAAAACTGGGGTCAAACCTTAAAACAAGGGGATGCGTTAGAGCTAAAGGAAACTCAGCATTTTAGATCACGAAGATGTTTAAGAACAATCAAAGACCCATTAGTCACTGTCTCTTTGCTAATCTGTTCCTAATTGACTTTGTATGGACAATGGTGATGTGTAACCGCACAAAAGATGGTAGTTAATCGCTCGAGCTAACTTTTTGTTTTCAAAGCGCTCCACATTACGTGGCTGGTTGCATAGCTTTGATTATGTATCGTTTTGTTACAGCATTTTTATGACTCAGCGAGTTAAAAAATGTAAAGCTCGGACACGTTTACCTGACATTGCCCTTATTATAATGATACTAACGAATAATGATAATTGCTCAATGAAAACAATGCATTAACCCTTATCCACACTGACAGAAGCAGCCTGAAAATTGGCTGTGTGCAAACAGCATAAAATCTGAACAGATTTTATGCTGTTCTACTCGGAGGCTGTTCTGGTTTTTATGCTGTTTGCTGATCATCAGTATATAAAGAATGGAAATAAAGCCTTTAAAAATTGAATCTAGTATTAAAGAAAGTTCTTTAATTAAATGAAACTTTCTAATGGACTACAAATGCGTCAACATACGTATCTAAGTGTTAATGGGTTAATACAAATGAGCACTTAAGTACATGTATATGCATCAGTTTAATCGAGCGCATTCAAAGTCCATGTCCATTAAAGAAAAATACGGAACCTCTTAGCTTCTATTCCGTATTTATATATATATTATTATTATTATTATTACAGTAAATAAAGAACACCGTTACATGTTTTCCAGAAAATAACCATTGTTATACTGCTTGGGTTCTATTTCTATGATTGGTACAACAATAAGGCCTTGGGCAGCGGTATTAATTTAGTTATCATTTTGTATCTACCCGTCTACAGCGTGATCATTTTTAATTTATTGTTGTGTTAATATCTTATTACTAAAGTATTCCCAACCCCACGTCAAAAAGTCGTTTTGTGAATAGTACAAGGCGACATGCGAAGTCAACCAATTAATTCGCATATAAAGAACGTGTCAATTTGTTTGTCTGTTTTCAAATGCGGTTATTCCTTTAGGGTGAAAAGGAATTACTTTTCTGTAAATCTCTCGAAATTTATACCTTAATATGTATCCTCTTAAGGATCCGAAATTAATTATCCGAATATTTTGACAGTATTCAATTACCCGCGATTTTTTTAATTTTCGTTTCTTTTATATAAATTGCGTTAACGCTGTCACGATATTTGTTCGAGAGCCCGAAGCCATGCGACAACGCAAGTCGGATTAAGTTCGCATTTTAAGACACATAAAAATACGATTGCACTCACATGTAAATTCTGTCGTTTAAGAAAAGCTTCTACAAGCACCAAAAGTCACATCGTTAAAAATATCAAAGAAAAGGAACGTCGATAAAAAGGATACAATTTTCAGGAAGTGAAAACTTTACATGGTAAACAATTAGTTTTTAGAACGGCCGAAAAGAACATTATTTTAAAATAATTTCACAATACATGAAAATGATAATAGATATGCGCATAAAACTACTATTACACAAACAATAATACATGTATATATTTGAAAAACGTAACACAATAAGAAATTAGAAAAACAAACAAACATATACAAGTTAAGCACTAGTAACAAGTAAAAAAAGATAGCAAACCATCACCGCACATTTGACCAGGATGTAAAGTAAATGAAGCAAAATTTAATTTAAAGGCAAATGTGAAAACATAATAAATATATGATTCGTGTTCTGAGAAAACTGGACATAATGCATGTGCGTAAAGTGTCGTCCCAGATTAGCCCGTGCAGTCCGCAAATATGTCTAAAATAGATTTCTGCTTAGAAGAGACTTACTTGAAACGAAAAATATCAAACAAGCGGAAAGTGTCGTCCTTGGTTAGCCTGTGCGGACAGCACAGGCTAATCTGGGACGGCACTTAACGCACATGCATTAAACCCCTTTTTCACAGATCACGGCCCAATTTATTAAGTCGTGTAAATCTTGGTGGTAAATACAAAATTTGGCATCACCTTATAGTCCAAGTATTTCATTACAAACTTCACAACAGTCAGCAAATACCATTACAACAGCTTGCTCCTTTACATTTAGCGACGTATTTCAATGGTCTTAAAGTGACATATTCACATATTGTCGATTTTTAATCTTCACTCATTTTTGTCTCAGGTTTCCAAACAAGAATGATTTATAAAATATACTTGATCGTAAGCACCGTAAGCCGTGGAAATCTTCTATCAACATATCGTTTAAGAGTCATTAAATTTCATTTCTTGAGTTGATACATTCGACTGGCCTACGTTAAAATACAACACCTATGTGAACAAATCCCTTTAATACACTAATATCCTACCCTAATCTTTTTAATAAGGCACCCCCGTAAACCTCCCCGTGTAGGTAAAGAGTGACAGGCAAATTAAAGGGTTGATAATGCAGCAAATTAAGCGACAGCCATTTGTTACAATGCGCTATCACTCACTCGCCAAGTCCATTTAAACTCAATGGTATCCGGGATTAAAATCTGATTAAAGTTCCACTAAACGAACGTAAATCTCAAAGTCCGCTGTCCGGACAATAACGCCGTGGTTTATAGCTGTCCGGTTCTAAATGCGATTTTTCAAAGGACGGGCATAAAACACCGGTTCCGAACTAAAAATGTTGTAAAAAAGATGGGTATAATAGATTGACCGCGTGATTTTAGACAGATGTATGTCAACTTTGCGGGGTGGTGTCGTAAATGAGAGGAATGCGGTAAAAATTATATGGCACACGAGTTATTTGATTGATTTAGTGATGTAGACTGAATAAACCTTTTTAAATCCATTTAAGCCTAGTGGACTCTCCCATCCTTCTAAATTGGATCAATTTATTTCCAAAACTAGGGATGTCTAGTATATTTATTTCTATATTTAGAATATTTCTTACAGAAATTCCTTTAATCAAACAGCGTACACCCTGATGAGACGCCGCATCATGCGGCGTCTCGTCTGAGTCTACGCTGTTTGCCAAGGCTTTTTTTCTAGACGCTAGGCATAAATGGGTTAATGGATAACGCCAACGAAATGAACCCAATGGCATGATGTCCGGTACCTAGTAAAAATCTTATATCAAGAGATACGATAATTATGGCAGCATGTAACAAAAAGTATTAGGCTTATACTGGGGTTCAAGTAATTTGAGAAACAAAACGTTATATAAAAATGTCGTATTTGTTTGGCTCTTTTCTTGTTAACTTTTGAACGTCAAATAGATTTACATACATGTATCTTAGACTCGTATTCCTTGTTTGCGAATATATTTGTTTGTTTATTCAGAGACGGAATGAAAGTTACATAGAAGTCTCTAATCACTGTCGCGAGTTCGATACAACTTGCTTCTACCGGCTACAAAACACCACAATTTCCATTTTGTAATATATATGCAGTTTTGCGTGTCGTATGAATTCCTTTTAACCCATGCAGTGTCTTTTCGGCGGACACTCGCCGAAATCATTTGAATCCATCAGCTGCCACATAGATGCCCTTGTATTTACATTAGTGTCTATAGTATTACGGAAGTTACGACGTGCGCCCAGTACTTTGATCTTCGCTTAGCTGGTTGAAAATTCGCGTTAAATAAATATTTATTATGTCGGGTGTAAAGTAGAGCCACTGGCAGAAGCGCGAGACGAGGTTGCTAGATGAATGTCATGCCGGATTATTTCTATGAGCCTATATAGATATATATTTCACTTTGCGAAGGACAATTTTTTCTTTCTATGACTTCTGCGCCCGTGAAAACCTGAAATTTGTTAATGAAGTGCGCACTTGTGAAATTTCGAGCGCAGAAAAGGGTTTATCAGTAGAACAAAAGGGAAGTCCGAAAACTAAGAGCGCCCGAAAACATGATTTTTTGCGGTGAGTCATGAGGAGAGTTTTTTTGACTAACACTACGTTTACGTATGATCTACAAAGAAACAATATAATTTGTCACATTTTGAGTTTGCATAATGCGACTGACAAGAAGCGGCGAAAGCGTGAATGATCTGAGTTATAAGGGACCTTTCACATATTTTGGCATGTATTGAAGTATGTCATTTAATGCTCTAAATTCATGGATGTTAACATTGGAACTAAAAAGCTTCAGTATAAAGCAATAATATTAAAGAAAGAAAAAAAGCATTCCTCAACTGGGCTAAAATCACTGAATCTTAGAGTACACGACTAGAAAATGTGCCACTCAGCCATCCGTGCTCATACCGTCAGAACTTTATATTATACCTTATAATATTATATGCAACCGTCGTAATGTCAAAATATAGCGATAACAACAAAACACTTTCAAAATTATTCAATCGATTCGCGTTGTAACGCTTTAATATGTTCAGGTTTTTAAATCGTCAAAAGATGCATATACTGTTCATTTAAGAGCATGGGGTTTAGAAATTTGCAAATCTTAAACAATCTTTCTCAATTGTATCAATTTGCCAACATGTAAAAGGTCTATTTAAATGGATATTTTCAAATATCAGAATCATTCGCATACGTCATAAATATGGGAAGAATAATAGCTCTTATACCAGAACTTGAAATAACGATGAACTTGTTTTAAAGAAATATAATTGATAAAACCAAACTATAGGGTGAATACATTACACTAATTCTACTTATTTCCTTTCGATCTTGCGCATGCGCTTTATGTCTTAAACATATCCATGATTAATAACATTCCGTGCTGATGGTATACTTCGTACATACCGAAATTAAGTCACTTATTTAATAAGCAAAATATTTTATCGACTTGTAAAATGCCCATTTTAATACTGATTTCGTGATTTCGACACATATTCCCTGTCAAATAACAGAACCATTTTGATTACCCGCGAACGAAGTGATTTTAATCAAGATGTCAACAATATTAAAATTGCAGTCCCCGATAAAGCAAAATCACACACATCAGGGAAAATTAAATTGAGTCGTGCTCTGAGAAAACTGGGCATAATTCATGTGCGGAAAGTGCCGTCCCAGATTAGCCTGTGCAGTACGCACAGGCTGATCAGGGACGACACTTTCCGCCTTAATTGGAATTTTGCTAAGAAGAAACTTCATTTCAACGAAAAATTTCATAAAAGCCGAAAGTGCCGTCCCTGATTAGCATGTGCGGACTGCACAGGCTAATCTGGGACGACACTTTAAACACATGCATTATGCCCAGTTTTCTCAGAACACGACTCAATAAATTAAACAGTTAAAGAGAACTGAACACATTTTTTACGCTTGTGCATATGCTTAAGATATGCTTTTAAAACTTATGATCTGTGTAATCCCGCTCTTAAGGACACCCCCGCTCCCCCCCTCCCCCCCCCCCCCAAAAAAAAGAAATATATTTGTTTCGTCTTACATCTTAAATATGATAGGTACCGGCAGGTTTGCCAAATTTTTTTATTTTCGCTTCGTCAATTTTATTAATAATGATCAAAAACTTAAACTGGATAACCCCCGAAAAAGTGAACCTCGTTCTGGGGAAACGGGGCTTAATGCCGTCCGCACAGGCTAATCAGGGACGACACTTTACGCTTTAATGGTATTTTTCGTTTTATGGGAGTCTCTTCTACACGAAAATCCAGTTAAGGCGGAAAGTGATTACACAGACTACACAGGCTAATCTGGGACAACACTTTACGCACATGCATTATGCCCACTTTTCTCAGAACGCGACTCAAATATGCAGGACTTTTTTTACAATTGCTGGCAGGTCTATACATGTATATACAAATACAACTCAATAAATAAACTAATAATTTGTCATTTGTAGGTAAATATGTTATCAAATATATATGTATCGTATATATTTCTTAACGACGTGGGCGCAAGCTTCGCTAATGGCCCGAAGAACCGGGTTGTTTATAGATGTAATCTTGCATACCCCATTGATCTCCCAAAAATTGTTCAATTTAAAATATCGTTTTTTAACAGGTGCTAGTGTATCGTTTATTCTAAAGGTATTAGTCAAACCACGACCATTAAACACTTCACCCGTTTCAGTCGTCGACCCTTAAAGTCGAAAATCACTTTATTTTATTGAAAATTACTCGCAATAAATTTTACCTTCGTCGCAATTATATTATCAATTAATGCATATTTATTACTTTAGGTTGCGAATTAAACATTATATTACCCGCTCTAAATAAAGGGCAATAAAACAAGTCAAGATATTAAAAAAGATATATTTTTACTTCAAAGGATCGGGATTTTGCATTTTTTTACATTCTATCAGAAACATTAAATCCACCCGATTTTATTCTAATTTAAAACATGCTTACCACAAAATCATAATCACTTAAACCACATTAAAGTTAATACATGAACTGATGTCATCATCATTTATGTTTAATAGCAATTGTGAAAGTTTCCCCATTGCCATATCATTTGCAAAGTCATCTCAGAACAACAAAGAAGCGGTGGTAATAGAAGTAGTGGAAGCAGTATTTGTTTAAGTAGTATACTTAAGTAGTAGTGATAGTAGTAGAAATGGCAATAGCAGTAGTAGTAAAAGTAGTAATTGTTATAGCAGTAGTATTTGTGTTTGTTAACCCATTTTTGCCGAGCGTCTAGAATAAAGGCCTTGGCAAGCAGCGCAGACCCTGATGAGACGCCGCATAATGCGGCGTCTCATCAGGGTTTGATCTGTTTGCTTAAAGGAATTTCTGTAAGAAATATTCTAAATATAGAAATAAATATACTAGACATCCATTGTTTTGGAAATAAATCGATCCAATTTAGAAGGATGGGAGAGTCTACTAGGCATAAATGGGTAAATGTTGTTGTTGTAAAAGTAGCAGTAGCAGAATGGTAGTAGAAGAAATAAGTAGTGGTGGTGGTGGTGGTAGTGATATTAGAATAAATATAAGTAAAAACATAACAAACAAAGGAACGAACAAATGGACGAACGCACGAACGGAGGAAGGAACGAACGAAAGTACGAACGCAAGAACCAACAAACAAAAGAACAAGTGTACGACGAACGAACGAACAAACAATAATAAATAAATAAATAAATAAATAAATAAATAAATAAATAAATAAATAAATAAATAAATAAATAAATAAATAAATAAATAAATAAATAAATAATTAATTAATATTACTTACTGTTAGAAGCAATAATGCGCATTTATTTATTGTATCCATGAAATGTGTAATTTGTATTGTTTAACAGAAATAAATATACCATCTCATTTGGAATTCACAGAATTTACTTTATTTGCAACACCATATAACATCTATTATACGAAATTGAAATTCGCAATTTCTCTTTAAACCCACAATATCGTGATCGTCGAGCGTGAACAGTCGTTTCTATTCGCCGATTTCCGTTCGACCGAATGATTGGTCGTTTTAAATCGGACATTTCCGAAAAAAGCCTCCGACTGTTTCCGTCAATCTACGGTGATCTCCGGCACATGACACTGTCCATGAGGATTAAACAATTTAAGAATTCGGTTCGTTTGATGTTTGCATTTGTAAATAAAATGGACCTATCTGTCATTTAGCCCTACGAAAATGATACCGTTGATCCGACAGGCACGAGTGATTTGCAGCTAGGTCTAACAGTGACTTTATGCTAGTTTAATTAATAGAACCTACACTTTTGGAACAAGACGGGCAAACTAAATATTTTATTAAGTCAGACATTTAACTTCATGATATTTATTAATAGCCATCAACGAGCTTAGTGTTAAACTCTAAAACGCAAAACCCAGTGGCCTTAATATGTTTGTATTTCCTACGGTAATATTATATTTTAGGTTTTGTAAGGGTTTGGAGATTTAAAAACAACGGCCTGATCAATAATTGCAGAAAACATACAGTGCGTTAATGCATGTGTTTTAATTAAATTATTAATTAAATATCTGCAACAGATGTGCGAAGACGGATTTACCGAGGGGAGGGGCGTAGTCACGTGCCCTTTCAAGCGACCCCAAGTGTATGCTTTTATTTTCCTTTAATACGGGGGGGGGGGGGGGAGGGGGGGGGGGAGGGAGAGGGCCAATCCTAGATTACCCATTAGACAGTGTAGACAACTGACTAATTCGTCAAAAAGAAATGATTGACTTTTCTGCGTATATAATTATTTGTAGAAACTTACGAGTGAATCACTCAGCGATTTCACACCTCAGATATTAAATCCTTGACCCTTGTTGTTTAAAAAAATATTGTTTAAGTTAATGACTAAAAATTCTTTCTAAATCATGTGGCTACTGTGGCATGGCCAGTTTTAAACCAAGTGGCACGATTCGAACAAATTAAATAGAGGACTACTCGACGATGATACACACTAAATATTGATCCCTACCCCGACCCTTGTGATTTCAGATTTTTAAAAGTTATTTAATAAATACATGTTTTTTTATATCAACCCTGCAGATATATGTGACCCTGGAGCGTGATCAGTTTGAACAAAAGGGTCATGAGCTGAACAAACTTAGTAGAAGACCACTCGACGGTGTTACACACCAAACCCCTGACCAAACCCCTGACCAAACCCCTGACCAAACCCCTGTCGCTTGACATTTCATAGAAGATTCGTCAAGTTATTTACTATACAAGTGTGTATAAATCTAGTGACCCAAGGGCGTGGGCAATTTTTGCCATGTGGCATGAGTTGAACAATGTACTTTATAGTGTATTGTGCTGAAAATGATTTCAGTTTATTGACAAACAGCACAATTTTTACGTACAAGTGAACAGTGTTGGTATAATATCAATACATAAATGCACTTTGCCACACGCAGCTATTAATTTTATGGAAATTGTTATACAGATATATAGGAAACAACACGATAATACGTATTTATAGTTTACAGGTTAACAAAAAATAGAGCATGTTATATATAAGAGTTTTTCTATACATAGATGACAAAAACTCAAACAATATACAATAGATGACATGTGGCAGTTTTGACAACATGAAAATGATTTGATTATGCCTAGTAGAGGACCACTTAACTCATTAATGCCTAGTGGACTCTCCCATCCTTCTAAAATGGATCAATTTATTTCCAAATTTAGGGATGTCTAGTATACTTATTTATATATTTAGAATATTTCTTACAGAAATTCCTTTAAGCAAACAGCGCAGACAGCGGCGTCTCATCTGGGTCTACGCTGTTTGCCAAGGCCTTTTTTCTAAACGCTACGCATAAATGCGTTAACAACATTGCAAACCGAATAAAAAACGCCGACCCATGCTGTTTCAGCGATTTTTTATGTTTTCATTTTTTAAATATGGGCCGTGATCTTTGAAAAAACGGGTTTAAATGCATGCGCGTAAAGTGTCGTCCCAGATTAGCCTGTGCAGTCCGCGTAGGCTAATCAGACACGACACTTTCCGCATAAACTTGATTTTTGCTAAGAAGAGACATTCTTTGAACGCAAATTATCATAAAAGCGGACAGTCTCGTCCCTGACTAGCCTGTGCATAATTCCTGTAAAGTTTGGCTAAAATCTGCCCAAAGGTTTAGGTGGAGATTACTTCGCGTTGCAGTTTGTGTGGCAGTCGACTTCGCGTTGCAGTTTGTGTGGCAGTCGACTTCGCGTTGCAGTTTGTGTGGCAGTCGACTTCGCGTTGCAGTTTGTGTGGCAGTCGACTTCGCGTTGCAGTTTGTGTGGCAGTCGACTTCGCGTTGCAGTTTGTGTGGCAGTCGACAATTTCACGATTTGTGCTCGGTTCCAAATTTCCGACCAAACGACTGACCTACCGAATGACCGACAAAATGCATGGATCGATCAATCGATCGATAAATTAATCTACCAACCAACCAACCAACCAGCCAGCCAAACCCAATCAATCAATCAATCATCAATCAATCAATGCATTGATTGATCGGCGGTTGGTAGACATGCCACTCATAATCTACCAACCAACAAGCCAAACCCACCTAATCAATCAATCAATCAATCAATCATCAATCAATCAATCAATGAATTGATTGATCGGCAGTTGGTAGACATGCCACTCAGCCTTCTCAAGACGAACATTTGTGGTGAATTATTTGAAATTTGCATGATACATGATGTCGTTACAAACTGAAAAAAAAGTTGTTTTATGGTCATGACCTTGACTGACTGACTGACCGACCGACCAACTCACTGTATCAATGAAACAATAAATCAGAGAAGCAAATAATGATCGTCCATTGAATACTAGGATGTCAGTACACTATAACGCCCTTCCCCCGACTGACTTTGCGCATCTCGAAACACCCTCGCACATAATAAAAATGTGCCATGCTCTGTGAAAAAGGGGTTTAATGCATTTGCGTAAAGTGTCGTCCCGGATTAGTTTGTGCAGTCAGCACAGGCTTATCAGGGACGACACTTTCCGCTTGTATGATATTTTATGTTTAAAGAAAGTCTCACCTTAGCAAAAATCAAGTTTAGGCGGAAAGTGTCGTCCCTGATTAGCCTGTGCGGACTGCATAGGCTAATCTTGGAAGACACTTTACGCGCATACATTAAACTCCCTTTTCGCAGAGCACGGCCGAAATATAACAGAGCTACAACTGAGCATTTTTGGTTATTTGTTTTTAAACATTTAAACAAAACTAGCCTTCATTCTTTGATCTGTAAATAATTATTCTGAAGATTTTAATATAACAGTCGTCGATATTTTATGCGACATTAATCGACCTCTCGCATAGACCCATTCTGTTTGAATTGAAATGTTTATGCGTTAATTCGTTGGCTTCCAAACTTTGAAATTGGGCTTTCCCCAAATCCATGCCCTTGAAACACACAGACTAAGACAAGGAACATTAAACTTGATTAAACGTCGTAAATTGTGTAATTTCATCTAGCACAACGATCAAATGAGAAAAAAAAATGTAACGAATGTATTTTGTTTGAAACGCCACTTTTGCACCATTTATGAATTAAGTGTGCACGTTTACATGTTGTAGTTTCACAATGTATCAGTCTTTTTTTATATAAAAAAGGCGACATCAAATAAACTGGAAAAAAAGAGATGCGTTTGTGATACATTAATAACAGCTTGACGAAGTAAAAGTTCATTGATATTTGACAAAGTCACGGGCCTTGGACAGCATCTGAAAGCGTTTTGGAAAAAAATCCGGAAGTGCTATTTTAATGTCAAAGGTTGATTACTTCGCCTAAATCAAAGGACCGGAACAAAACTCACACTTCATCTGTAAGTCATGGTGGAAGACTCACATACCACAGATAAGATGAGTATCTATAAGCGTCTCATCAAAAAAAAAAAAACAACCGCGAAAACGGTTATCATATAGAAAATTTATAAGTCCAATGCCCATTACTTCGCAAAAAATAAATGGACCGAACGAAACTCACACTTCATCTGTTAGTCATGTAGGTAGACTCGCAAAGCAAAGATAAGCTAAATATCTAAAAGCGTTTCGTAAAAAATGCAGAAACGGTTATAATACAGAAAAATTATAAGGCAAGGCCCATTACTTCGCCAATAATCAATTTACCAAATGAAACGCACTCTTCATCTGTAAGTCATGTAAATAGTCTCACATACCAAAAATCAGCAAAATATCTGAAAGCGTTTCGTAATAAAAAAACCCTGCGGAAACGGTTATTATGGAGAAAATCTAAGGCCCATAACTTCGCCAACAATCAATGGACGGAACGAAACTCACACTTCATCTGTCGTCATGTAGGTAGACTCGCTTACCAAAAAATCAGCAAAATGACTGAAAGCGTTTCGTAAAGAACTTGCGGAAACGGTTATTATGGAGAAAGTCCAAGGCCAATAACTTCGCCAAAAGTCAATGTACCGGAACGAAACTCACACTACAATTCGCTTTCTTGGAAGCACATGAGTTTGACCGAACCAAAATTGAGTGAATACATTAAGCAACAAATAGATAGAAACTGTTGGAAATTGCATTTACTGATCAACATTCTTCCATCTTTCGCGGTTCTAGGAAGTGAATTAAGTAGGAGTGTTGCAACACATTCCGGATCCTCAAAAATAATGCAATCTCAGTCGCGGAAGGACCTCATAAACTCCGAAATACGCACACGCAATCTCTGCGATGACAGGAGCATGCTCCTTGACATAAGATGTCATGTCAAACGCTCTACGAAAAGATTTCATAGGACGTTGTGATACCGCATTAATGCGTTACTGGAAAGAAAGACAACTTATAATTTTACAAACGCTGACAATAATGATAATCATGTCCCTTTTCGACATTATTAAAGGGGCCTTTTCACGCTTTGGTAAATTGACAAAATTGAAAAAAGTTGTTTCAGATTCGCAAATTTTCGTTTTAGCTATGATATTTGTGAGGAAACAGTAATACTGAACATTTTCCATGCTCTAAAATAGCCTTTATATGCACCTTTTGACGATTTAAAATCATGAAAATTATAAAGCGTTGCAACGCGAAACGATTGAATAATTTGGAGAGTTCTGTTGTTGTCGTTATATTTTGTGAAACTACGAGGATCGCTTATATCAAGTATAAAATTCTTGTTAAATTGTGGAAGGAAGGATTGCCGAGTGGTCTTATGCGCAGACTTTTTTCTCCAGGACTCCAGGGGTCAGTGGTTCGAGTCCTGCTGTGGGTTACCTTTTTTCTATTTTTTTTATTTTATTCTTGATTTTTTACTGGAGCTTTTAAGATCCAATGTTTACATTTATCAATATAAAGCATTTAATGACAAACTTCAAAACTAACCAAAATCTGTGAAAAGGCCCCTTTAAGAAGCTTAAGTACCTAAAACCATGTCGGCAACATTTTGATCCCATTTTCGACCATGCACCAACATTTATTGAACAAGCTGCGCAACGAACATGTTAGACCTTTGGCCTTTAGTGTTACCTTAACCTTTGTCCAAGGGGCTACACGACACATCATCTCCACATGGTTAACATGTTTGTGAATTTATTTTTTAAATAACATGATAACTGATGAAGTTACAGTAAAAACAAACTGTAATCGTCCTTACATTGACATTTGACCTGTGTATAACAGTTTTGACCTGTCTTTGCCCGTAAAGTGTGACCTAGACCATAGTGGTAAAAAGACGGTTGTTAACCTATTTATGCCTAGCGTCTAGAAAAAAGGCCTTAGCAAACAGCGTAGACCCAGATGAGACGCCGCATCATGGGGCGTCTCATCAGGGTCTGCGCTGTTTGCCTAAAGGAATTTCTGTAAGAAATATTCTAAATATAGAAATAAATATACTAGACATCCCTAATTTGGAAATAAATTGATCCAATTTAGAAGGATGGAGAGTCCACTAGGCATAAATTGGGTTAGCATAACAATGACCTTTGAAATAGGGAGACGGGCGTTATACGCGACGCTTTATCTACACACGGTGTTCATTTATGGCAAGCTATTTTAAAATTGCACGATGAATGACAAAGTTAGTCTCGACAAGCTCGGAGGCACATACACCCAAACGCTGCGACGCTTATATCGAGCGAGCGGGTACGACAATAATTCATGTCATTGAATGAGTTTTTAGACTTGTTTTTACATTTTAGTCGTGTTCTGAGAAAACTGGGCATAATGCATGTGCGTAAAGTGTCGTCCCAGATTAGCCTGTGCAGTCCGCTTTCGGTAGCGGTCTTGATAATGCGCGTGTTGGGGTTTTACACTATGATGTTCTTTCCTTCTGTGAAAATGTTTTAGCGTAAGTTTGTTCTTTCGGATACTTAAGGAAACCCTATAGGCTTTCTTGTAATTCTTTCCATCGAAAGGCGAATGCAGACCTTTTTTGTTCGAAATCTTCGTTTAGTTTACATGCTACCACGTGAAGCAGAAAGCCGAAAGCGTACACGAGGAAAACGCGCACCACGGGAAAGTTCTGGGGTCATCGGACAACAATCGATTTTGTGTCTTAGATATATAATTTAAGCCGTGCTCTGTGAAAAAATGGGCTTAATGCATTTGCGTAAAGTGTCTTCCCACATTAGCCTGTGCAGTCCGCACAGGCTAATCAGGGACGACACTTTCCGCTTATATATTTTCCGTTTGATGAAAAACTCTTCTTAGCAAAAATTAAGTTAATGCGTAAAGTGTCGACCCTGATTAGCATGTGCGGACTGCACAGGCTAATCTGGGACGACACTTAATGCACATGCATTAACCCCCTTTTCACATAGCAAGGCTCATATGTATATAATTTGAATATCAACGCAGGCGTGTTATTTGTGTTTGAACAAAAAATAGATTCCGATTTCCTCGTGCTCAAGTAGAGCTGGAAAGTCAAAACAAACTCAGTCTTGAATTTCATTAAAGGTCACCGTTTTCATAATGGATATTTCAACGTGGTGGTGGTGTATGTGGTGGTGGTGGTAGAACAACTGTTTTGAGAAAAAGTGGCGAAATCACGGCTAAGGTTAAAAAGTAGGGAAACGTAGGGCATCTCTGACCGATGACTTAATTATAAGACAAGTATATTACAAAAATATGTTGTTTCTTCTAGTGAATAGGCCTTCTTGATGATTAAACACAAGATACCAAAACTCAAATGGAATAACCAGTATCTACAATTAACACGCGCCAAATTTGGCAAATATTTGGATATCTATGCACGTAAATAAATGACAAAAACATAAATTATAAATATATTATATTTCACCGTCCTGGATTTAGTTGAATACTTTTTATTTCACACTTAATCCCTGTAATAACCAAACAGTGCATCTCATACAAAATATATGTACATTTTTAATGGATCAGATAATCTTTCAATAACACAGCTTAAACATGTGAATTTTTTAACATTTATCATCATGAAATACATCTAGCACACCCATCGCTTCACTATGTAAATTGATGGCACATACAATCACAGAGAGCATAGGAGAATTTTTGGGTGACGTCACATCCAGGGATTTACGTTTTAAAAAATTGCCTGGTCTTCAACACTGTCTTGCACGTGTTTTCGTACTGATCGAAACTAGGTATTTATTTATTGCAAGATGTTTAAATTATATTGAACAATCAAGGTTTTCAGATTGCATCTCTTTCACAAAGTTAACAAGATTTTTAATATAAAAATCTACTATTTCTTTCCACAAAAAATATCAATGACTCAGTAATGTTGAATTGAATAATATTTCATTTTAACCCTTTAAGCGCTGGAACCGAATTTTGAAGGCCTTTGCAAACAGTTTGGATCCAGATGAGACGCCACAAAATGTGGCGTCTCATCAGGATCCAAACTGTTTGCTATTCTGATAGTATTCTTTGAAAAAAATCGAAGAAAATGCGAATTTTATAAATTCAGCAGACGACATTTTAGCAGACGACAAATTTCCCAGCATGCAAAGGGTTAACTTTATAATGTTGATCAAGAATGAAAGGCATACAAAGTTCATTGCCACAACGACCGGCGCAAAAGATTGAAAAAATAACACACAATATAAGTAACAATATGATCAAAGTACAACACATAAAGTAAAACATTCAACAATGCAGTCATTATCGTTGAAGTAGAATGTAAAAACAATCAATAATTGGTAATTTTTGCTGACGTTTATAAATCAAGGTCCATCATAACAAAGTTCTGTAGGTCAACAATTTATACAATTCCTTACAGCTCTGTGACTTTTCCATTTATAGTTATTCTTTTCAACATTTTAAAATTGCTAAAATGTTCATTTTTTTTTACATTCTGTTTGCAGAATACAAAATAGACTTCATATCATATGTTTGATGGGATAATTTAATTAAAGAACATCTCAACTTAAAATTTCCCTTTGAATCATTTTGAATACTGACAATAATTTAATTAAAGAACATCTCAACTTAAGATTTCCCTTTGAATCATTTTGAATACTGACAATCTATCAATTACCATCTACATGTACTTGTTCAATTTCACCGTTATGAAACTAGAGTAAAAATTGAAAATGTATTATCATGATTTATTTTTTAATAACAAATTCATTGGGTTTCATTTATTTTTTAATAACAAATCGATACTTTTGTTAAACATAGTTGGACATGTGACTATTGCCAGCAGAAAAGTTGATTCCAATAAAGTTCTATACTAAAACAATCATGCTCTATTTATTTATCAAACAACGGAAATTACATCATGCAGACCTCAACTAATAACTGGCTTTTATTTAAAAACTAACTGTTACTTACAGACATGAATATTGTTTCAAAGGAATTTGTCCATGGAGGAGTAAACAATTAAAGACTGGTGTTCACAAAGCCCCAAAGAGAAATCTTTACTTAACCCATTTATGCCTAGTGGACTCTTCCATCCTTCTAAATTGGATCTATTTATTTCCAAAATGAAGGATGTCTAGTATATTTATTTATAATATTTCTTACAGAAATTCCTTTAAGCAAACAGCGTCTCATCTGGGTCTATGCTGTTTGCCAAGGCCTTTTTTCTAGATGCTAGGCATAAATGGGTTAAGGGAGTAACTCGCAGTCTGTTCAGATTTACTGCTGTTTGCTGCTCATCAGTATCTAAAGGTTTGAAATGAAGCCTTTCAAACTTGAATCTATTAAGAAAGGTCTTTAGTTAAATTTAACGTTCTAAGGGACTACACAATACATATCTAAGTGGTAAAGGGTTCAATTGTAGTTCATGTTCGATTTCTGATCAAATTTACTATGAGAAGTCCAATGTCCCTCTGCTAACACAACGATTAAATTGATGCAATAATTATTTTAGAAATGTTCACATGTTAACATTATAATGGAGAAAATACATGGCAAACACAGGCTAAAGAACTGAAAAGTTTTGTGAATTTCTGGAGATTTGTTTTTAAAAAAAAAATTAAAAATATGGGTCCTGGTATTTTCACGTCCTTGGGCCCATATTTAGACTTAGGAATAAAGAAAAGATTTGGAACCATGAACAAATATGTCAAGTGTTTGAATATATACAGTATACATCTAGTGATTATGTGATTTACAAAAATAGTCAACAAAGAATTTTGTAGATAGAGGTGTTTAATACAAAGTTGAGGACCAAGCTGTATTCACCAACCCTTGCACTTAAGAGTCAATAAAATTCCTTAGAATTTGAATATTATCAGGCTAAAAATGGTGTTTTTTTTAATCATAAATAACTTTGTCCTAAACTAACATTAATATAATTATAGGTATTAACTTCCATGCCAGACTTTACTTTCAATTAAATTTGGAACATTACAGTTTAAAAACATATTTTTTGTTTTTAAACTCAAGCCTGGGGATTGGTCGGTGAATAAGGTCAAGGGTCAAACATAAAGTAATTCTTTATTCCCAGGGTCCGTATTCACCAACCCGTTCTTAGACTTAAGAATAAAAAATAGACTTGGGAACCAAGAAAAATATGTCCAGTGTTTGAATATATTAATGCCTCCACTGGTGATTATGTCATTAACAATGTTCTGATGAAGAATGATAAAGATAGAGATGTTTAATGCAAAGCTTGATTCAAAATTCAAACAAGTCTGGGAAATATCATTTTATCCCTTTCCCACTCAGAAGCCAAGTGAAAATAGTTATGTGCAAACAGAATAAAACCAGAACAGCCTGCAAGTAACTATCAGTTTGTTCAGGTTTTATGCTGTTTGCTGCTCATCAATAACAAATGGTTGGAAATGAAGCCTTTAAAACTTGAATTTAGTAAGAAAGGTGTTTAATTAAATGTAACTTTCTAAGGGACTAAAATTGGGTCAAAAACGTATCTAAGTGGTAAAGGGTTGAAGAATATTCTTCATACTTAGACTTAAGTCTGAGAATTGTTTGGTGAATAGGGGCCCAGGTCCTCTTCATCAGCTAGCATGAGGCCAATCGTGTCAGGTCTCTTCTAGCACTTTGAGTTGCACTGGACAGATCACAAAGTTTTGTTCCACACGGATGACACAATGAAGAATTCATGAGAGGTCAATTGAGCTAGATTTGTCTTGATATCAATACCCTTGGAGGCCATTATAAATTTTCTGTTTGGATTCCTGATTGAAAATCTTTGCTAAAGCTGAAAAGACAAAATCAGAATTAATCATATGTTGAAGAACTTTACTTTGAGCTCTGGGAAAAAGAGGGTTTAATTCATAAAGTGTTTTGCCAGATAAGGCACAAGCTTCTCAGGGACAACATGTTCAGCCTAAACAGGATTTTGGTTTAGAATGAACTTCATGTGCATTTAGTTTGGTTTTTCCATGATGCCACTCAAATGTATGCCAGAGGTCCCAGTGGTGTAGCGGATATGGTGTCTGCCTAGCGATTGGGAGGTCACAGATTTGATCCCCACTGTGGGAGCGTTCTTTAGATTCCCCCCATAGACACCAAGTACTGGTTCTAGTCCCAGGAAACATAGTCGACAGCATTTCAAATAAGCCTTAGGCTTTCTATGCAATAGAGCTAAAATAAATAGGTTTAAACTAAATGTATGTCAGTTACTGATAAAAGGAGGTGCAATTAGTACTGGAAAACCACTACATGATAAGAAGAAAAATCAAAACCAACTATGTGCATACCTGCTTTATCATCTGCTGTTAGTTCGCCTTTGGGGAAATCTATATCAAATGTTATATACAGGCTGCCTCTTACGTTGTTGTTTTCGTAATTAGGCATTCCTTCGTTGGGTTTTCGCATCTTGGCGCCGGGCCAAGTAATTTTATCACGTACAACATGCACCTGAAATATAATAAAAAATATAAACCTGGTTCTTAAAATATAAGAGCCCATTCTGGGAAAACCGGGCTTAACCCTTTGCATGCTGGGAAATTTGTCGTCTGCTAAAATGTCGTCTGCTGAATTTCTAAAATTAGCATTTTCTTCGATTTGTTTCAAAGAATATTATCAGAATAGCAAACAGTTTGGATCCTGATGAGACGCCACGTTCTGTGGCGTCTCATCTGGATCCAAACTGTTTGCACAGGCCTTCAAAATTCGGTTCCCGCACTGAAAGGGTTAAACCCTCTTTTTCCATTTTTTTCGATTTTTTTCAAAGAATATTATCAGAATAGCAAACAGTTTGGATCCTGATGAGACGCCACGTTTTGTGGCGTCTCATCTGGATCCAAACTGTTTGCAAAGGCCTTCAAAATTCGGTTCCCGCACTGAAAGGGTTAATATTAAATACATGTGCATAACTGTTGTCCTAGACTGCACACGCTAATCATGGACAACACTTTCCTTCTAGCATGATTTGTTTAGAAGAGACTTCCTTCAAACATTAAATATAACAAGAAATTTCGTTGAATTGATATCTCACGCCAATATGCTTCTGGACACAAAAGTGTTATATTTGACAATTAAAAAAGCATTTTTTCAAGATACAGAGGGCCATAACTCCTTTATTAACAGATGGTGTACAATGTCATTTGGGGTGCATTATTCTTCTTATCCATATATATACTCATACCAATTTTCAATGAAATCCTCCAAAGCACCTCCAAGATATGGCTCCGGACACAAAAGTGCCGGACGGACGGAGGGACGGAAAGACGGACGGTCGGACAACGCCAAAACAATATCCCTCCACCTATGGCGGGGGATAATAAAAGCAGAAAATGTCGTCCCTGATTAGTCTGTGCAGACTGCAAAGGCTAATCTGGGACGACAATTTACGCACATGCATTATGCCCCATTTTCCCACAATGCGGCTCACTTATAACATATGATTCCACTTCACGGGTTCATAGTTTTTTTCTCCATTTTGGGAATGGGGCAGGTCCCTTTGAATTGAGAAACATCGCATTCTTTTCACACAATTTGGGAAATCAATGTTTATGATTTTATGCTTACAAATACTTTGAAATTGATTATAAAAGTGATTTCAATATTATATTTTCTAAGGTTCAACTCATAGAGCTTGTAGATAATTTACATGTGTACAATATTATTTTTTTTATATTTTTGGAAACCTTTCATTGGGAATTTTAAGGTCCTATTTGGGAAAAATATATACTTTTTTCTATTGGGAATGGGTCCCCCTACCGGACGCAAATTTGAACGAAAAAAAACCCATTTACTCATGAAAAATTCATCAGTTGCTGATGTGTCAGAAATAACAGTAACAAATAAATTCCTCGATCAGCAGACTGCCTTTATACATTGTACCAGGCTAAATAGCATGGCTGAATTGGAACATCACTGAATCTGTGTATCCCTGCAAAGCGCAACCCTTTGGAAAAACCCACTAATCTGCTGGTACAAATATAGCTGACCCATAAATAATCCTTTCAAAATAAAACACCATATCAACCGTTTAAATCAAGTTATCATTGGTTGATATAATAGACCAGCGTTGTTTGTACAGAGGATTAGTGTTCTTTTTTTAAACTCGTGTGAATTTCGAGATCGGTTTATTGGAACATAACTTAGTTACCTAGAATATTGAAATATAGATAACTTCATATCATATCATAAGGAACAATTCATACAAGTTAAAATATTAAGGTTGCCATGGTGTAATGGATATGGTATTTGCCTAGCGACTGGAAGGTCATTGGTTGGATCCCCATTGCGGGAGCGTTCTTAAGATATCTCTCAAAGACATCAAGTTCTGTTTCTAGGTCAAGGAAACAGACTCGAGACCATATCAATAAGCCTGAGGCTTTCGATGCAATCAAGGTAAAAAAATATAGGTCCAAACTAACTATTTGTTCATTGAACAAGAGATGTGTTCGTCAGAAACATAATGCCTCCTACTGTGCAGCTTTGAAATAAAATTTCTATTTATCATTTGGCAGGTATAGAAATCATCTTCCTTTAAAGATTATTACTTCCCTTGGATTTTGTCCAATCCAACCAAGGGGGGGGGGGTCTGTAGACAGTCAAAATGACCAAGTCAGGCATCACTGACAACCAAGGCCTGTGGTTTATCAAAGAGATCATAGCCAGAGTTCATCATGTACCTATAGACATAGGTCCAGAGGTATGTAATGAAGCCTACCATTCACAAATTAGTACAGTAAAGAAATGATAATTATCTCATTTTAAAAAACCTTTGACAAATCATTCATTTGAGTTATAAATAATCAAAATTAAAAATCTGTACAGTAACTGTGAAAAGAAGTTAAATTCTTGGTAAGGAAATATAGAATATGAGTTTTTTAATTATATAAATTACTTCCCTTGAAAATAATTGTCTCTAACAAATCTCTATTTTTAGCAGCAAATAATTAGAAGCCACTTTCTATTTTTAGTAGCATATAATTAAAAGCCACTACCGTGACTGTAGATTCACCACTCAATGTGGAGCTCCATGAGATACACATGCATGCCAAATATCAAGTTGCTATGTTCAATATTGAATAATTATCTCCCTTTAAAGCTTATTACTTCCCTTTGATTTGTATTTTTGACCTTAGACCTTGAAGGATGACCTTGACCTTGAGCTTTTACCATGATTTGCTTGTCAGGAACACAATGCCGCCTACTGCGCCGCTTTGATTTATTTAACAAAAATATATATATTGGCAGGTCAGATAATTATGTCCATTTAAAGCTTATTACTTTCCTTGGATTTGTTTTTTCGACCCCTTGACCTAGTTTTTGACCCAGCATAACCCATCATCGAACTTGACCTAGCTATTGTCTAGATACAGCTTCTGACCAAGTTTCCTAAAGATCAGATGAAAACTATTTGAATTAGAGAGCGGACATGAAAAGTGTGACAGACAGACAGACTTACAGACGGACAGTGCAAAATCTATATACCCCCTTTTCTTCGAAAGGGGGCATAAAAAGTGCAGAACTACTGCTTCAGACAAGTTCGTGTTTACAAACAGAAGGATGAACTGACGGAAGGACACACATAATTAGTGCATCCAGTACTCCCTTTACTAACTCTTTCAGTGCTGGAACTGAATTTTGAAGGCCTTTGCAAACAGTTTGGATCCAGATGAGACGCCACAAAATGTGGCGTCTCATCAGGATCCAAACTGTTTGCAATCTGATTTTTCTTTGAAAAAAAATGAAGAAAATGTTTATTTTAGAAATTCAGAAGACAACATTTTAGCAGAGGACAAATTTCCCAGCATGCAAAGGGTTAAGCCACAGGTATTGATGATAATTATGCAGGACTAATAACTGCAACTTGTTCCATTTAAAGAGGGAAATAAATAAGCACCTGCAAATCAACTGTTCCAAAAATTAGTAATAAATTACCAAATATTCACCCCTATTATGTAGGCAAACTGCACAAGTGGTATCTCCTTTGGTTACTCAAGCCCCCCCTTCCCAACCCCACCCAATACAAGACCACACCAAAATTGAAAATCTTTCCCTAACTACAAAATGGCTGGAAATAACCGCTATATAATCAAAAGTCGTCCTAAGTCTAGTAAGTTAATTAAGAAGGATTGTTGCTGGGACACAATCCGGTTCCTCGCATTATGCAGCCTCTGGAGCAAAAAGACCTCATAAACTTCAAAATACACAAGTGATTTTTTCCCAAAATAACAGCCTCTTTCAGGCTGTTTCCCAATTGCAAAAAGAAAATAAAGGCTGTTCCCAATGGCAAAAAGTAACTTTTTTCCCCATAAATCTGACCAAAATTACCCCAAAAGTAAGCAAAACTTTTCCAATAAACTCAATAATTTGTTTATTGAGGTACTTTACAGCAATTTAATTTGATAGCACTTTATAAAATAAATTTTAGAAAGCAGTTGGTGTACTGTTATTTACATGTACAATCATAATAACATTTATTTTTTACCAATATCATGGTCTATCGCACTTTTTTTCCCAATCAAAAAGGCATCCACACCTATTTTGTAGAAAAAGTTGACCACAAACAGCCTACCGTATGTCCGTCTAAATGCGGAATATCCATCTCAAATCCAGCCATGGCATCTAGCAAGGTAATGGTTACATTCGTATACAGGTCATCACCCCTACGCTCAAACCTTGCATGTCTGAAAGGATTATATTTAATTTATACTTTTCGGTGGTTTCAAGAGCAATATCAGTGAATTAAAATTGATAATTCACTGTTTCAAACAGTGAAAATTAACAATGAAAATTATCAATAAGTGTCACTGTTATATCGTGAAATGACATGGTTTTCATGTTTTACAACGTCATTGTTTCAGTGAAAAATAATCATTTCTAAGCATAAAATAAAACGAAAAGTTGTTGGATTCGGTGGAATATAAATTTTAATTCACTCGTGATCATAGAAAAAAAATATTTTCTATGATCACTTGTGAATTAAAATGGATATTCCACCAAATCCAACAAATATTCTCAATGTATGATAAACAAGACTATTGTCAAGCAATATGGTCCCCTGCCGGTAACTCCACTATTGTCAGATTATTATTTTTTTATTTGTTGCCAAAGCAACCAGAGTTTTTGACGTAGGAACAAAATGAAATGACGTGCATAATGTCCATATTGCCATCTAACCATGTTTCAAGTTTCATGAAAAAAATATTAAGAACTTTTAAAATTATCGCAGGATCAAGAAAAGTGTGACAGACTGACTGACTGACATACTGACGGACACACAGAGCGCAAACCATAAGTCCCCTCCTGTTTCGCCGGTAGGGGAAAATAAAGGTCACAATTATTGACACTTCTGAAATCAGATTTTGTGTGCAATACAAAACAAAGGCTCTCCCAAGCATTTCCAACTGGTAATAGGAAATCAATTTTATAAATGAAACAATAAAAGATGAGTCAACATAAAGAACGGAAGACTTTTAACTCCTCTGCCACATACTTTTGTTGGCGTATCCTAAACCTCAGGTCTCCAGGGTCTCCGTCCATATGGGGCTCTCCTGAAACACAGCAAAATGTAGTTATTAACCCTTTACCACTTAGATACGTATTTAACCCTTTCCCACTTAGATGCATATTTAATCCTTTACCACTTAGGTGCTTATTTAACCCTTTACCACTTAGATAGTATTTTGACACATAAGTAGTCCCTTAGAAAGTTAATTTAAATCTAAGACCTTTCTTCCAAGATTCAAGTTTTAAAGGCTTCATTTCCAACTCTTAGATACTGATGAGCAGCAAACAGCAAAAAACCTGAACAGACTGCGAGTAACTTGCAGGCTGTTCTGGTTTCATGCTGTTTGCACATAGCCATTTTCCCTTTGCTCCTGAGTGGGAAACGATTAAGTTCCTGTATTTGAGCAATGCTTAGGGAAAACTGGGCTTAATGTATGTGCTTTAAGAGTTATACCAGATTAGCTTTTTGAAGTCCGCACAGGCTATTCAGGGATGAGACTTTTCGTGTTAACTGGATTTTCATTTACAAGAGACTTAATTTTAATGAAAATTTCGTAGACGTGGTTAGTGTAGTCCCTGATTAGCCTGTGCGGACTGCACACTTTGTCTAAACTTGATTTTTGGTTCAATGAGACATAATTTAAACAAAAAATTCCATAAAGCAGAAAGTGTCGTCCCTGATAAGCCTGTGCAGACTGCACAGGCTATTATGGTATTACACTACACACATGCATTAAACCCTGTATTCCCAGAGCAAGGTTCATATAAATTGCATCAAAGACTTGGGCTTATTGAAAGGCATCTCAAGTCTGTATGTAGAACCAGTAATTGGCGTCTTTGGAAGAGATCTAAAGAACTGGATTCCCAGCAATGCAAGCTTTGAACTTCTGAAATTTTGTCTTTATTCCTCATATTAAAGTCAAAATATTACAAAAACAAGAGCTGTCAGAGGACAGCACGCTCGAATATTTGAGTGCTTGACAGTATAACGTAAGCAATCATGGGGAAATTGTTCATATTCAATAATTTATTAGACGATCTTTCAAAATTAAAAAAAGAATTTTTTTTTAATTTTTATTTTGGGGGGGGGGGGGGGTGAGAGGGGGTATAATGTGGGGTGCGGTCATTTATTAGACGCTCTTTCAAAAATAACAAAAGAAAAACAAAAATTATTTTTTTTTTGGGGGGAGGGGGGGGGGGGGTTTAGAGGGGGTATAATGTGGGGTGTGGTCATTTATTAGACGATCTTTCAAAAATAAAAAAAGGAAAAAAAAAATTATTTTTTTTTTGGGGGGGGGGGGGGGGTAGGGGGGATGAGAGAGGGTATAATGGTGGATGTGGTAATTTATTAGATGATGTTTAAAAAAAAATATTTGTTTGGGGGGGGGGGTAGGTGGGTTAGAGGGGGGTATAATGTGGGGTGTGGTAATTTATTAGATGATGTTTACACACACAAAAAAAATTGAGGGGGGGGTGGGGGGGGGGGGGGGGAGGAATTCAGGGTAGGGGCGTGGGGTATTGTTTGGGTGGAATGGTGGAATCCATTGTGGTAAGTGTTGTTTTGTCAAAGTAATAATAAAATGTGATCATAAATAAAAAAGTTATGGCAATTAAAGCAAAATGTTCAATTATCTAAGTGTACAAGGGGCCATAATTATGTCAAAATGCTTGATACAGTGGTCTGCTCTGTTTATAGGTTGGGGTCATGTTGGTAAACAAGTATGCAACATATAAAAGCAATATGTCAAAGGATATAGGAAATATTTGGGGAAGTACGCAAACTTTAACATAGATTTATCAATAATATGCATATTCTAAGTATAAAAGGGGCAATAATTATGACAAAATGCTTGATAGAGTTGTCTGCTCTTGTTTACAGGTTGGGGTCATGTTGGTAAACAAGTATGCAAAATATGAAAGCTATATGTAAAGGGACAATGAAAATAAATGGGGTAGTACGAAAAATTAAACATTTGCTGCATATTCTAAGTGGAAAAGGGCCATAATTATGACAAAATGCTTGATAGAGTTGTCTGCTCTTGTTTATAGGTTGGGGTCATGTTGGTTATTTAAAACAAGTATGCAAAATATGAAAGCAATATGTCAAGGGACAATGAAAATAATTGGGGTAGTACAAAAACTTTAACATTTGCACGCTAACGCTAACGGAAACGCCGACGCTGGGGTGAGTAGGATAGCTCCACTATATATATTTCATATATTATACATGAGGTCGAGCTAATTAGCAAATGGTTATAACTGTAGAGGAGTTACGGATCTTGTGCAATGCACTTCCACCTAATAAGATCTAGCTACCTTTTAAAGTTTCAAGTTGATAATTTTTTTTCAAGTTTTTGAGATATGCTGAGCACATAATTTAAATATAAAATATAGGAAAATAATTCTAATAATATAAAAGCAAGGGTTATGTCTCATGCACATTGCATTTTCCGCAATTATATCTTTATATATTTGAAGACTGAAGTTGAGGTTTTCAAGATATACCCTGGACAAGAAATACAGATGTCTGATTAGCCAGACCAACAAATGGAATATATCTCCCCCGTTACAATTTTGTTGTGCGGGGGATGTAATAAGCTTGCTTTACATGTTAGAATGTACTTCCAACGACTTTTGTGGCTCTATTTTATGTTTCAGTGTACCTTCAGCTACAAATGGGTACTCCTGTCCATCCCTCATTCCTGACTCCACCTCCACTTCTAGGGCGTGCTCCTCGGGAACAAACCTGCGGTGAAAATACACACTCATCTGGCTAAACCCCTGATTATATTGTAGCCCTTAAATGCTCCACAGGAATGAACCTATGGTGAAACTACACTCACATCTTGCTCACTGTCAAAACCTCCGTTTGTTCTGGGAAAACTGGGATAAATGCATGTACGTAATGTGTTGTGTCAGGTAAGCCTTTTTGCTTAACCCTTTGCATGCTGGGAAATTTGTCGTCTGCTAAAATGTTGTCTGCTGAATTTCTAAAATTAGCATTTTTTCGATTTTTTTCCAAAGAATACTATAACAATAGCAAACAGTTTGGATCCTGATGAGACGCCACATTCTGTGGCGTCTCATCTGGATCCAAACTGTTTGCAAAGGCTTTCAAAATTGGGTTCCAGCACTGAAAGAGTTAAAATGTGTATTCGTTTAGAAGATACTTCCAATAAAGGAAAAATACAATAAAAGCTAGAAGTGTTGTCTGCGGAAAGCACGGGCTTATCTGAGGAGACAATATACGCATGCATTAGGCCCAGTTTTCCCAGAGTGGGCTTATCTGAGTAGACAATATACGCATGCATTAGGCCCAGTTTTCCCAGAGTGCGGCCCCTTTTCTGTTTTGGGCATGCGACCAACAGCCCATGGATGTGGGAATGTTTGCGTTTTTTTCTACTAAAGAGGAACATTATAATGGTTTAAAAACTGTTCCATTCACTTTTCTAGGTTTATCACTTACAAACCAATGCAAGTCCTTCAATTGGAAAGTTTCACTTTACTCATGGATTTGTTTATAATGCAAACTGTGCAGAATATCTGTCATTTTGAGCAAGAAAAAACAAGAGATGTGTTTGTCAGAAACACAATGCCCCCTTCTGCGCCGCTTTGAAGCCATATATTTCTTGAAGGATGACCTTGACCTTTCACCACTAAAAATGTGCAGCTCCATGAGATACACATCCAAATAACAAGTTGCTATCTTCAATATTGCAAAAGTTATGACCAATGTTAAAGTTTTCGGACGCACGGACAGACTGACTGACAGACAGACAGTTCAAACACTATATGCCACCCTTGGGGGGCATAACAACTTTTGCACTTGAAGCAGCCATATTTCCATTGTAAGAGACAGACAATTGGCCCTGATATGCAGTGGAGTGATTTTGGAAAATTTCCCATTCTTTTACAGAGTTCACATAAACACAACTCTTTTAAAGGTATAAAGTGGAGTGAATAACTACCTGTAGAGCAAAGCAAAGTATTGAAAATGAGGATATGAATTTAAATGAGGAAATAAGCTCAAATGAGGAAATAAACTCAAACAAGGAAATTAACTCCAAGGAGCATATCAACTCCAAGGAGGATATCAACTCCAAGGAGGCAATCAACTGCAAGGAGGAAATCAACTCAAAGGAGAAAATCAGCTCAAAGGAGAAAAAAAAATCCAGTTAAGTATTTTATTCCAATGTCACATTATATGTTGGGATTAGAATTGATTGTTTGAGGGTAGTTTAAGAAAATACTTGAACTATGCTCTTAGACTGAGGTATAGAAATTTATTTTTAATATTGGCGCACTCTGGCAAATAGGGCTAAACACGTGTGCATAAAGTGTTGTCCCAGATAAGCCTGAGCAATCCGCAGAGGCCAATCAGGGACGACCATTTCTGCCAAGACTGGATTTTTGCTAAGAAGGAAATTCCTTCATCATAAACCCATAAAAGCAGAAAGTGGCGTACCAGATTAGTCTGTGTGGAGTGCACAGGCTGATTTGGCACAACATTTCATTTCATTTAAGACTCAACTTCATTTATTTTTTATCGATAATATGCCCTACTTGATAGTTTAAACCTATCTATTATTACCTTGATCACATCAAAAGCCTATGGCTTATTAAAATGCTCTCATGCCCGTTTCCTATCTATAAGCAGTACTTGGCGTCTTTGGTGGAGATCTAAAGAACGCTCCCAAAGAGGCAGGGCTTTCTCTGCCATTTTCCAAATTAGCCAATGACTACAAATGAAACAAGAGATGTGTATGTCAGAAACACAATGCCCCCTACAGCGCCCCTTTGAAATAAAATCTCAATATATCATTTGGCAGGTTTAGAAATTATCTCCCTTTTAAAGCTTATTAATTCCCTTGGATTTTATTTGTTGACTTTTGACCTTGAAGGATGACCTTGACCTTTCACCACTCAAAATGTGCAGCTTTATGAGATACACATGCATGCCAAATATCAAGTTGCTATCTTCAATATTGCAAAAGTTATGGCCAATGTTAAAGTTTTCGGATGGACTGACAAAGCGACGGACTGACAGACAGTTCAAATGCTATATGCCACACTAACGGGGGCATAACAAGAGCTGTCAGAGGACAGCGCGCTCGACTATTCGAGTGCTTGACAGTATAACGTAAGCCATCATGGGGAAATTGTTCAAATTATTCAATAAGGTCAAGGTCATAGTTCAGGTATATTTTCCACAACCTATTGAACATTTGTAAAGACATAAAACAAACTAATAAGATTTTATTTCAAGTTTGATAGCAATAGCTTGAGTGGATGGTTTGGACGGTCCTTCAAAAATAAAGTAAAGAATTTTATTTTTTTGTAACCGTGTTTTAAAGACAAAAATATTCGTTTACGGTTGGGTAGGGGGTTGAGAAGGGGGTATAATGTGGGGTGTGGTCATTTAATAGATGATCTTTCAAAAATAAAAATAGGAAAAAATACAATTTAAAAAAAATTGGGGGGGGGGGGGGAGGGAAGGGGGAAGGGATTCTGGGTTGAGGCATTGTTTTGTCAAAGTATTATTAAAATCTGATCATAAATAAAGAAGTTATGGCAATGTAACTAAAGTAATATGCATATTATAAGTGAAAAAAGGACCATAATTCTTACAAAATGCTTGATACAGTTGTCTGCTCTTGTTTATAGATTGGGGTCATGTTGGTAAAGAAGTTTGCAAAATATGAAAGCAATATGTCAAGGGACAATGAAAATATTTGGGGTGGTACGCAAACTTTAACATTTGCATGCTAACGCTAACGGGAACGCTAACGCCAGACATAAAGATGTAAATTTGGCTACAGAAAATTTTGACCCAGCAGGAGCCCTGAGAGGGGATCAAACTCATGATCTCCCGGTCTCTAGGAGGACACCTACTTGATGTTGGGGCAGTCGTCGCACACTTGCTGCTGCTGCATCTGGAACCGACCCGGACCGAGCTGAGTGGTCACCATCTCCGTTCGGCAGTTACATTTCCGGGTCCCCTTGGCAGGCTTGGCCACAGGCTTGTAACGCATGACCTAGGAATAGGATAGAGGGGAAAAACAAATACAAGTGTTTTAAAAATGATATTTACTAAGGTTGAACTTATATGGATATAAGATGAACAAATTTTTTAGCTACCATTCGGGAAAAATATATACTTTTTTGGGCCAATTACCGGACATGATTTTGAATGAAACAAGAATATCAGTGAAACTGATGGATGCTCCCAGATGATGCGCTTTGTCAATCTATGTGCTAATAGCCACCTAAAAAAATCTATTATTAGCTTCGGTGACCTTCACCTTGACCCCAGTGACCTCAAACCTCATCAAAAGGTAGAGTTCCATGCAAGATACCTACATGCCAAATATGAAAGAGATCGGTAAAGTATTGAAGGCACTATGAGAAACTGTAAAAAAAAGTGTGACAGAAAATCTAATATTAGTCTCGGTGACCTTGACCACAGTGACCTCAAACGTCATCAAAAGGTAGAGGTCCATGCAAGGTACCTACATGCCAAATATGAAAGAGATCGGTTAAGTATTGAAGGCGCTATGAGAAACGGTAACAAAAGAGTGTGACGGAATATTTATTATTATTAACCTTGGTGACCTTGACCTTGCACCCAGCGACCTCAAACCTCATCAAAAGGTAGAGGTCCATGCAAGGTACCTACATGCCAAATATGAAAGAGATTGGTAAAGTATTGAAGGCGCTATGAGAAAAGGTAACAAAAGTGTGACGGAAGTAAGGAAGGAACTTCAAACTGGCAACTACCTATATGCTCCTCCGAAATTTATTTCGGGGAGCATAAAAAACCACTGGACCTGTAAGGCAGATCCTGAGGTAGATATCATAAAATTGAGCATTGCTCTGTGAAAATGCAGCCTTAATTTATGAGCATACAGTGTCATCACAGATAAACCTTGGCAGTCCTTTTCTCGAACCAGTTTGTTTAAGGGAAGTAAAAAATCCAGTCTTGGTTGAAAGCGTTGTCACCGATAAGCCTGCGCAGTCTGCACAAGCTCATCAGGGATGACACTTTTTTATTTTAGAGAATTTTTGTTAGAAGAAAGTCTCTTCTTGCCAAAAATCAATTCAAGGCGGAAAATGTCATCCCATATTAGCCTGTGCGGACTGAATAAGGGAGGAAACTCTAAGCACACGCAATAAGCCCAGTTTTCAAAGAAACCAGCTCATTCAATTCTGCTTACCTCTATGAAATTCCCAGAGTACAACTCTTCCAGTGTGACCTCCAAGTCCATGACGACGTCTCCACCCTTGGGTCTCTCCTGTTCTTGCTGCCGCCCACCGCCACCAAATCCAAATCCAAAGTCTCCGAAGAAGCTTGAAAACATGAAGGACAGGTCAAAGGATTTGCGCTGCATTCTGAGAAAACTGAGATTTTTGCATGTGCATACAGAGTCATCCCAGATTAGCCCATGCACAGGCTAATCAGGGATGACAGTTTCCGCTTTAGTGGTATTTTTCGTTTAAAGTAAGTCTCTTGTAAGCAAAAATTCAGTTTAGATGGCAATTGTCATCCCTGAGTAGCCTGTCTGGACTGCACAGGCTAATCTGTGATGATAATGTATTACATGCATTAAACCCAGTTTTGCCAGAACAAGGTTTTTTTTTAAGTGAGGGACACGCCAGTTGAATGAAATACACAGGAGTTTTAAATTTGCATGTGACAGTTGATTTTAAATTAAGAAAACACCAGATATTTAAAAATTGCCGTCAGAACATGATTTTATATAAAACACACATCAGTAGACATTGAAATTGCATATTGCAATTGAATTCATATGAAGGACGGTTGGTTTTAAATATAAACTTTAAATGAGGACATAGCTGTTGATTATAAAGGAAGGCCACAGCAGTTTGCCTCCATTCTTTTGGACATGGCACAATCTCAGTTTGGGACAATTTACCTCAAGACATTGTGACACGTGATACCGTAATTACATTCAAGAGTACATTTAATTAACTACTACTCTAGTAACATTTATAACAAGTAAATATTCAAACTGGAGGAGATATTAAAATTGAAGAAGTTTAAAGGGATCAACTAGCTGTAAGAGCTATTGAAAGATCCTAGAAGACAAAAGGTAACAACTTGATTTAAAATGATGGAAAAAACAGCTAATTTTTAAGGAAAGACTTTGTACAAAGAATAGTGCTGCAACAATATACCGGTATATCGGTATATATTGCAATACGCAATCCGCATATTGTATTGCGATACGATTTTCATCATACCGGTAAGATCATTTTACAAAAATGTATTCACATTTCATCCAGAAAAGCCATCCGAAATAATGATATCAAGGTAAACAAAACAAAGCGGAGTAAATAAATTTTTACGTAAAAATAGCATTCTAAAGAGTGTATTATACGGAGTAGCGTTGTACATGGAAGTATTCGTTCGATGCTTTTGAACAGATTATCGTTGAATTAATTGCGCACAACTGTAAATGTTTCGTTCAATTCTGAATTGAGCATTATTAAATTTGTAATCCTGAATTTTGGAAACACGCTTCCAAATTTTAATGCTAACGCGACAATACAAAATTCTAGCGTCAAATAAAAAGTGCTTTATTCTTTGTCTCAGTAAAAAGCGCGCAAAGATTATGCAGACATGAAGAACGTCGCATGGAAAGTATGGGTGTATTTTGTGTTGTATTAAAGCGGGAACATCACATTAGGCGATTTAGAGGGAAAAAAACGCCCCGGTTGGACGTGATTTCATCACATCTTTAAATAGTAACAAATACCAAAATGTATTTGATACTTAAGATAATTTGCAAATGTTTGTGTTTCTTGTAATTCTTGGGCACATTTTTAGTAAATATTTACCAGAATTTGCTATAAAACTGGAACGTACGGGATTATCGGGTAATTGGCAAGTTATAATTCTGGTACAAGTTAGCAATATATTGCGATATATTGCAATACAGGTTTTTGAACTGACAATATATTGCAATACGGTTTTTGGCGTATTGTTGCAGCACTAACAAAGAATGTTGCAGTTGATTTCAAAACAAGAACTTGGCAGGGTTTAATTTTACATAAAGGACATTCGATTTTGAATAAAGAACTCATAAGCTGATCATAAACAACAGACACAGTAGCTATTTTTAAATTAAGGAAAGACAAGCTCATTTTAAAGGGATACTTCAGGTGATGTTAGATGATGGGCTAGTAAGTTTGATTTACATAAAGGACATATCAGCAGCTGATTATAAAAACAGGAAAAGCCAATTTGAGGTTATTTTACTTGACTATTGAACCTATTTTTTTTTTGTCAGAATCTGGCGAAAATTGATGGCATGAAAAAGATTTATCGTGGAAAACTACAGTCAGTTTTCTTTGTTATCTAAAGCCTTTTCAATCAAACAAGTCGCGTTCTTGGAAAACTGGGTTTAATGCATGTGCGTAAAGTGTATCCCTATTTTAGCATGTGAAGTGTGGACAAAACTTTCTGCTTTTTAGTGATTTTTTCCTTCCAATGAAGTCTCTTCTAAATAAAAGTCCAGTCTAGGCGAAAATTGTCGTCTCTGATTAGCCTGTGTGGACTGCACATGCTTATCTGGGAGACACTTAAGGCACATGCATTAAGCCCAGCTTTCCGGGAACCTGACTCAATCCATACCTTGCAAACGGGTCATGTCCGCCCATGTCGCTCTTGCTCAGCCCCTCCTCTCCATGTTTGTCATAGATCTTTCTCTTGTCCTCATTGGATAGCACCTGGTGATAATCAAAATCAAATGAGTCGCGTTCTGAGAAAACTGGAAATAATGCAAGTGCGTAAAGCGTCATCCCAGATTAGCTTGTGCAGTCCGCACAGGCTAATCAGGGACCAAACTTTCCGCCTAAATTGGATTCTTGGTAAGAAGAGACTGCATTTTAACAAAAAATGTCATAAAAGCGGAAAGTGTCGTTGCTGATTAGCCTGTGCAGATTGCACAGGCTAATCTGGGACAACACTTTACACACATGATGCATTATGCCCAGTTTTTTCAGAACACGACTTAAATACAAATGAGCCTCTGTCTGAGAAAAAACGAGGCTGAAATCATGAGGTCTGCACATGTTAATCAGGGAGGACTACATGTATTTCTGCTTTTATGGATTTTTGGCTTTAAGGAAGTCTCTTCTTGACAAAAATCCAATATAATGCAAATTAATGCTACTTTAAAATAATTATCTGGGTAACTGTAAATTATTCAACAAATTTTAGATTTATATAATTGTAAGAAAAAAATAAGCATGATTCAAATGTTAATTGTAAAACATAAGATGTATTGTTAATAATTAAAATCAACTTGGGCCGTTTTCTCAATGTAAACAGTTAAGCAAACAGCCTGAATTCTTGAAAGTATTTGCCACAATGGCCAACAATTACATGTATGAGGAACTAAGTAATATTCTAGGCTTTGAATGACTGAAAAAATACGGACATTTTGTTCTATTAAATTGTGCATGTTCACCCTTTCCCACTCACAAGCAAAGTGCAAATGGCTATATGCAATTAGGACAAAACCAATACAGCCTGTTAGTTACTAGCAGGCTTTTCATGTTTTTATGCTGGATGCTGCTCATCATTATCTAGGGTTGATAGAGAAGCCTTAAGAACTTGACTCTATTAAGAAAAATCTTTAATTTAATTTGATTTCCTAAGAGACGACAAACATGTCTAAAGGAGAATCTTAGCCGTCAAGGGTTAACAGTTTAATCAACCTCGTAAGCTGCTCCGAGATCTTGGAACCTCTGCTCTGAGTCTGGATCGTCCTTATTCTTGTCTGGGTGCATTTCTTTCGCCAGTTTTCTGTAGGATTTCTTGATTTGATTTGTGGTTGCCGACTTTGGTACATTGAGAATTTTGTAAAAATCTCTCCTAAAATGGAAAACAAGCATTGAACATTACAGTTCACAAAATGATTTGATATTTCAGTAATTTCACACATATAGTGTGTATAAATATGCACTTTATCTAGACATATAACTTTCAGAAAGTTACGAGTCTTGAAAAAAAAATAAAAATAAATTATTGTCTTACTTGAAAATTAATTGTTTTGTAATAACATAAATATAAACAAATCATTTAGACATAGTATTTCTTGATCAAAGAATTAATGTGCTTTTCATATAGACAGAATTGCATTTTCATATAGACATGATTGCTTTTTCATTATATCACCTTATAAAGCTCTTGGATGAAATAAAAACAACAACAATGAAATTAATAGGCTTTTCTTGTGAATTATTGATTTAAACTTAACTCATATTCACAATCATACAAGATTAAGTATCATTCTTAAAGTGATATTATGCGCATTTTTCACTGTTGAATTGAGCTGAAAAGAATTGACAGGTCAAAAGATTTAGTTAAAATGTGGTAACTGAGCAATTCTCTACAACTCATCTTGCTACCAGTTCAATGTCTATAAAAAATATATATTATATTCCATATTTTAAATGACTGTCCCAGTCCTCTAAGCCAAGCGGAACTGTGTTTTTATTAGGATCGGAGTTAGTGTTCGTGTGTCGTATTGTAACGAAGTTGGTATTTATAAATTAATAATTGTAAAAAATATTAATAAATCTTTTATCACAACAACCATAATTTCATAAATAGGATTCTTGAAATTTGAAGATTATTTAAAGATGTTTAATTATAAAGAATAGATAGAATGTAATAGATGTAATAGATAGTATAGAAAAAATAATGGTTTAAATAAAATTATAGAATCTTAATTTAAATATTTACCAAATCATAATAGAACGTAATTAAGTTTACATTAAAATGTACCACAGTTATCACGAAGCAAATTAAAACGTGACTGCCTATAGGTATATACTTAAAGATGTCAACAAGATTAGTTATGAAACACAGTCCGTATAAACTTATCTTGAAAAGCCATCAAAAACATCCTGTCAGCAAGATTCAAACATGATTATTTGGTCTAGAACGTCATTGAACCGGAACATAAGAGAGTCAGTCAACCGACATAGTTATGATGACCAATCAGAAAACATATACAGCCTGTTTGGTCAGTTTTGAATTTTCATTTTTTTGTAAATGAGGAGTCTAAGTTTGACAATCGAGAAGAGCAGCCATATTGGCCGCCATGCTGTAAAATTTTATTTCACGAACATGAGCAAGCATTGTATTAGAAAATATTCAACAGAAATAAATCGCGATGAAAAAACAAATGAACTTTGTTTGTTACTGTGTGTTCTCCACAAACAATGCGTAATTACGTCACAGCATGAACGCATCTACATTAAAACTAAATGCAGATTCACATCGTTCATCGAATCATTTCTGTTGTCAGTTGTCAAAACAAAGGCACGATTGATATTGAAAATGGATTATATTTCTCTTTCCGGGATATTGTTTTAGTATGTTGATGCTGCATTAACAAATATAAGTGTATATGAATTGAAAACACCAAAAATAAACAACTGTTGCGATAGACACCTATAAACATAGCATATACTGTTAGATGCCAATAATATCACTTTAAAGACTTCCAATTCTGAATCTTTAACATTTGGATCATTTTCTTTATATGTGTGACTTTGTGTTCAGACTTTTTTATTCCCAAATAATTCAAAATGAACAAAAATGTTAAGCATGTAATTATTGCAGATGTGCAGTGTTTGATGATTATTTATTTATTGTCAATAAATTAATAATGCAATAGGGCCTTATAGCCTAGCCCTAGGTCTATAGAGCCTTATAGCCTAGCCCTAGGTCTATTTGTATGGTTACGAATTATATATAAACAATAACAACAGCAGATAACATTAATTGATTTACCGTAGTGCTTAGACAGAGAAAACATGCATTTCATATTCAAAGTGACATTGAAGTCTAAGAAGGTGGCATTTAAAGTGTACTGATGACCATTCTATGAATTGTTTGCAGTTCCAAATAACCCTTCTTTGAAAGGGGCCTCCTCATTTTCTTCCCCTCAACCAAAAAGGCCCTTTTCCCTACAGAAATTTCTTTAAAATCATGAAATTTTCTCTAAATGTCCAATCTACCTCAGTATTTTTCATTTCCAAAAGCAAGAAAATTGTGTCTTTTTTCCCCCGAAAAAAAGGCTGCGGCTTTTTCTCCAAAGTTGTTGTTTTGGCCCTGGTTTGATGCTTTTATTTGACAGCCAATCAGCGCTCAACACGCAACGTGAATGTAAACAGGCCAACGCCGGCATCAGAAAATCGTATTTGTTTCACGCTAATTAGATTCAAATAAATGTATCATCTTCAAGGTTTTAAAACATATTTATTAATTTCATAAATAAAACGTATAAAACATTTACCCTGCCATAATTTCCATGAAAATCACGAAAATTGTAATCACGAACAACGCTGAACTTCCCTTTGCGGCCATCTTGAAAACAATGTAAAAGTTAGTGACGACTAAAACGAACACTATCGGCAATCGGTAAAATCATAATGAGCGAACAAGGGCGATTATACGAAGGACACGTATACATACATCAACGCATTTCTAGCGTTGAACACGCAGACGATCATCAATATTTAATGCTGCTGAAACGCCAGGAGTGTTAGTTATTTGTGTGTTAATTGATTATGTATTGTATATACAGTTACTGAAACCTTACATATTCAGATGTCCCCTGTCAATGGTAAACTGTATGTTAACATCTGAACTTTTATGTTTCAATAATTATTTGTTTATAAATTTAAAAGCACATTTTCATACAAACAGCTGACACAAACTACAAATTGGAGTTTTAAATGAACCCGACGTCAAACAAGAAACATGGAAAAATTGTGAACGTGTGTGTGAGTTTAAAGGGGGTAAAGTCAACATTCAAGAGACAACTGTCGCAAACTAATCAAACAAAGATTTTCAGGTGGCCTCCCTTGCTATGTATCAGCCGCATTCTGAGAAAACGAGGCTTAATGCACATGCGTGAAGTGTCATCACAGATCACTTTCCGATATTATGGATTTTTTCGTTTAAATGAGGTCTCTTCTATACAAAAATCCAGAGATGACACTTTACGCACATGCATTATGACCAATCGCACATTCTCGGCCCTTTCCGTCAAACATCGGATAACCGATTATGATAATCTGCGAGGGGTACCGAATGGCATTAGGACGTTTTTTAAGAACGAGGCTCATATGAGAGAGCACAGGTGGTTAGCGTGTGGCTATGATATTAATTAGCGAAAACATCACTTTGAACGATAAATTATCATATTATAACGAAGAATCAACTTCTCTGAAGAAAAAAAAATCACTATCAAATATATATATATAACAAGGTATCCAACTCGAAATCACCCGAAAACGGGGTGCATCGTTTTGAACAGCCATTACTTCATCCATTTTGCAGCGATTTTCACGACCTTGGTCTTATTCAACGCAGAAATAATACCTTGTTATACATTTATTTGATAGTGAATTCTTTTTACAGAAAAGTTGATTTTCCGTTATAATATGATAATTTATCATTTAAAATGATGTTTTCACTAATTAATATCATAGCCGCACGCTAACCACCTGTGTGAGAGAGTGGTGAATTTTGTTTTATTTTTGACCACATTCTAACGGATTTCTTAAAAATTGAGCAACTAGGAAGGTGGGGATTACGTTCACAAAGTCCTTCTTACTTAGGCTCGCAAATAACACAATCAAACCTGCTCAATCCAATACGTAAAATATAAAGTATATGGAAATACTTACGCTCGGCTTTCCGACGACATGTATACACTATCTTTGCCGTCGCGTGATCCACAGTCGTCGCTGGAGGCGATTGAACGGTGTGGGTCCGCCAACCTCATTCCACAACACACGATCATGCAAAAAGCATGAAGTAGTTTCAGTAAAATGGCGAGAAATTGCAGCCATAATTCAAAATTCGTCCCAACTTTCGTGTAACTGGTTGGTTCATTTTGAAGGAGTGTAAGGCCACATTTCGGGTCCTCACAAAATGCAGCCGTAGGCGCGAACGGGTTAGTAAACCTTTAAAAAACACAGGGAACTGGGTAATGCGTGCGCCCAAAATAAACATGTTCGATGTTATATTTTTTAAGAGAGCAATAAGTGCCAGTAACATGCTATAGTGTACATTTTATTCACCGCAATAAATATGTTGTATTTTATGTACATTTTTTAAATAAAAAAAATATGTGTATGGCAATCTATTGGAAGTTTTAATAAAGAAAACATTAAGTTGAATTACATGCGATTAAATTAGACAAAAAGAGAACTATGTCGTTCTTCCAGTGTTGGCCGAAGCCAATCTCACGTTTCTCGTAAATGTTCGGATTTTGTCGCGGGAAATTCACATGGAATACATTGTGTCACCACCATCACCACCAACACCACTTCCACCACCACAATTACAATCACCACCACCATCACAAACACCACCACTTCAATTACCAGAACCATTACCATCCCCACCACCACCATCACCACCACCATCAACACCACAACAACCATCACCACAACAGCCATCACATACTCAATCCCCACCATCACAACCACAACTACTTCTATCACCATCACCACCACAACCACCACAATTACCACCACAACCACCACCATACCAACATTTTCATCACCACCTCAACAACAATCATCACCACTTCAACCACTATCACCACCTCCACTACTATCAAAACGATCACGATCATCACCACCATCACCACCACAGTCACCACAACCATCATAATAAGCATCGCCTCTACCATTACCACCACCATTACCACCACAATGACCATCATCAACATCACAATAACTAACACTACCACCATGAGCATCACAATCATCACCACCGTCACCAAATCACCCTCATCACCATCAATATAACCACCACCACCACCACCATCACCTCCACCATCATAATCGTAGACATCGTCACTAACCCACCACCATCACCACCACCAACACCATCACGACCAACATTACTTCCACCATCATCTCCACCTCCACAGCCACCATCACAACCACTATCACTACCACCGCTACCATCAAAACGACCACAATCATCACATCCACCATTACCTCCAACTACGTCACTACTACTATCACCACCACCAAAACCACCACCATCACCACCACCATCACTACAACAACCACCATTACCACCACCACCATAATCACCACCAAAACAACCACCACTACCACTACCATCAAAACGACCACAATCATCACCACCACCATCAGCACCACCATCACAACAACAATCACCACCATAATTACTACAATCATCACCAACATCACCGCCACCTTCACTACCACAATGACCATCATCAACATCACTATTACGAACACCACCACCATCAGCATCACAATCATCACAACTGTAACCAAATCATCACCATCACAATCACCACCACCGTTACCAATTAACCCCCATCACGACCACCATTATAATCGCCACCATCACCACCCTCATCGCCCACCACCATTACCACCATCATCACCACCACCATCATAATCACCATTATCACCACCACCACTCTCACAAGACCATCACCTCCCATACCACCACCACCATCACCAATACCACCATCACCATAACCATCATGACCACCATTAACAAACGCACTATCACCACCACCGTCGCCACCACTATCACCATCTCCATCATCTCTATCACCACCACCGTCACCACAATAAACTCCATCAACACTATCATCACCACGAACACCACCATCACCGCCACCACGACTTCAATTACAACTATTACCACCACCCAACCATCACCACCATAATCAACACCACCACAACCACTATCTCCCCAAAAAATTTCCATCACCATCACCACCATCATCACCACAAACACCATCACTATCACAATCACCACCATCACCACCGTTATCTCCATCAACAACACCAACACCACCACCGATTCCATCACCACAACCATCACCACCACCACACCACCACCACCACCACCACCACCACCACCACCACCACCACCACCACCACCACCACCACCACCACCACCACCACCACCACCACCACCACCACCACCACCACCACCAGAGCCACCTCAACAAGCAGCTACAACATGACAAATAACCTCCACCATCACCACCATTACAATTTCCACCACCACCATCACCATCACCACCACAATCACCTCCACCACCACAGCCAACACCACCATTACCACCATCACCACCACTATCACCCCTCACCACTTCCATCACCATCACCACCACCATCGCCCCATTCACCACCATTACGACCATTACAATCATTATCACGACACACTCATTTTAACCATCATTACCATCACCACTACCATAACAATCACAATCACCATTATCATCACCACCAGCATAACCAACAGATTCACAATCACTACCACCATCACCACCACCACCGTCATCACAAACACTATCATAAACATCACTACTATCACACCACAACCATCAACTTCACCATCACCCCCATCAACACCAACATCAACACCATCACCATCATCAACACCACAATCACCACTACCACAATTACCACCACCGTAACCACTACCACCACCACCCTCACAACCATCAACATAACCGTCACAAGTATTACCGCAACCATCACCACCAACACTACAAACACCATCAACACCATCATCACCATGAACAAAACCATCGACACAATCATCATTAACACCACAATCACCAGCACCATCACCATTTCTACAACCACCATCATCATCATCTTGCAAATCATCATTTTTCCTTGTTAATCTAACACATTTTTTTCTTATAAATAGTAATTATGCATGGACAAATTAGGCATGTGTGTTTGTATATAACGGGGTTTCTTACACATACATATAAAATTATTATTCAGTCGCTCCAATTTCTTTAATATGCAACGATGTTCAGCCTCCAGGAACGGCTAAATTGAGGAAACTTGATGGCATCCATAAACGTTACGCCATACTTCTCCAGCAGTAGAACCGGATCGTGTTAGGGTCCCATCTGACACAAACTGGAAACTGAAGTAAAAATAAATTAAACGCAACTTTATTCAAAATCAACACAGAGCGCATTTTTTCTCCTCCTCCACACCCCCGCCGAATACACACATTGAAAAGCAGATCAATGTATTTACACCGTCATAAATGCAAACTACATTATCATTTGAAAACATGGTACTGCATTTGCTGTCAATATACCCATTAAAACATAAGGTCATGTATATCATTACGCATTTGAAGACTTGTTTATTTTTATTTCTAATTTTGTCAATGCAATATAAGAATAAATGCATTACTTTAATCACTTTTTCTTCATAATGATGCGCATGTATAAATGACACATATACATATCACAGCTTTATATCGAATCCACTTACCTGAAAAAAGGGTTGGATTTAAATTTCTCCCAACATTATTTGTGGTCTTTACGAGTTTACACTATTTACATGTTTCTGGCGATGACAAGATTATGTCAAGTGTACAGCTAAACGAAACCATACATGAGTAACCAATAAAAGAAGAAAACAGATTAATTAAATAAACACGTATTAGCATATATAGAAAAGTTATGATACATCCATTTGCAAAAATAGGTAAGAGTTTACGTTATACTGCTGCAATGAAAAAAGAAATAAAATGATGCAAGATCTAACTTACTGTCTTTAGTAAACACTATTGTTGTTGGAAAACAGAAAAGAACACGCTATCGATTAGACTTGATTTTCAGTGCAATGGCGTTTTAACACTGTTAACGCTGACTCGTACTCGCTTTCGCATCGACCCACGTCAGTGTTTTTACGCTTGCGTGCAAAAAAGTGTGTCCCTCGCTGATAACTGAAAAGCCTTGCCCGAGTTTGAGCGTAAGCGATGTTAAAACGTCATAACTCTATAAATCAAGTGAAATGAAATGTCTGCATACCAACAGCAGTACTGCTTACCAAAGGAAGTCAACAACAATCGCACATCACAATTATCTCTTTAAGATACCTGTCTAACGTCATCTTTGACTTTAAAAAATGATATCACTTATCTTTGTATTCACAGCAATGGCATAGATGACGGCCCATACTTCAGTCTGGTATAGGTGACCTTCAGCGGTTGGCCAGGGTGTACCGGAGCCCATGTAGAGTTCCTGCCCTTATCCCAATGCACGGACAACTGTTGAACAAACATTATGTTATAGATACCACCGCGACGTATATTGGATACAAACAAAGAATACGTCGACAATATTTTGTGTCCAAATATATTGATTAAATTGTAATGTGTTCCAAATAATCATATGTTATATTTCTTGCCAAATAAGTTGCAGATAAATAACATAAACACGTATAAGCATATATAGGTAAATTAAAATACATGTACGTCCATTTGCAACAAACGGTCAGAGTTTACGTTATACTGCTGCACTGAAAAAAAGAGATAAGATGGTGCAAGACCTTACTTACTGCCTTTGGTAAACACTATTGTTGTTGAAAAACAGAAGGAAAACGCTATCGATTATACTTGATTTTCAGAGCTAAGGCGTTTTAACACTGTTTACGCTGACTCGGACTCGCTTTCGCACCATCGACCCACGTCAGTGTGTTTACGCTTGCGGGCAAAAAAGTGTGTCCCTCGCTGTAAACTGAGGAGCCTTGCCCGAGTTTGAGCGTCAACGACGTTAAAACGTCATAGCTCTATAAATAAAGTCGAATGGACAGTATTGTCTGTCTGCATGCCAACAGCAGTAATGCTTACCAAAGAAAGTCAACGACAATCTCGCATCACAATTATCTCTTTAAGCATACCTGTCTAACGTCATCTTTGACCTTTAAATATGATATTACTTATCTTTGTATTCACAGCAATGGCAGGGATGACGATCCACACTTCAGACTGTTATATGTGACCTTCAGCGGTTGGCCACGGTGTATCGGAGCCCATTTAGAGTTATTGCCCTTATCCGAATGCACGAACAGCTGTTGAACAAAAATATGTTAGAGGTACCGACCACGACGTATATTGGATACAGACAAAGAATTGCTTCCCAATATTTTCATGTGCAAATCAATTGATTAAAGTTTAAAAGTGTTCCAATTGAAAATGTGCTATATTTATTCCAAATAAGTTGCAGCGCGAAAACCTTCCATTTAAGATAATGACAGTGTTGAAAGTTCAAAACGATCCGTAAAAGTACATATACACATTTAGGCACTAATGTGAATCGAATTGTTTAATACCTTTCTATTTCATGGGGAATACAAAACACATGTACATTTGTAATAAGGTAATGCTTCTTTTCATTAATATCATCATGTTTTTTGCAAACTTCGAGCAGTAAATTAGTCACCTTAAAATAGTTTGTTTCAACTAGTTTTACATCTTCAGTATGTATTATTTTCAATATCCTAAAACATTCTAAAAACGTATCTTTCTCACAAGCACCGTCTCAATTGCAAAGCACACACCGATACAGCATGAAACTTGAAACTTGCTAATTTGATGAAACGCCTATTTATATAATTATATTCAATGGCGTTGTACAAAACATATATATGTACATAAAATTGATAACAAATAAGAGGTATTGATAAAATTATGCAGCATTAATTAAAGGATTAATGATCTTAAAATGTGTGATATAAATAATAATGCTGTAAGGAACTTAAGCAATAAAACAATACCGGCTAAACTATTAAAACACAGTAAAAGTAAAATATTATGTAATAAATTGATATAACTAGAGTTAAGACAATAATTATAATGATAATACAACTTCATATCTACCTTATCAGGTGAACTACACATCCATCCAATTCAATATCCCGACAACCAATAGTCTAAACAATCATGTTTCACACCTTACCTTTTCACCTGATCACATCTCAGAAAGGTGTAAAGCGCCATTAGAACAACTCAACAGATGAAGTGGTGGTTCATATTTAACCCTTTAACACTTAGGAACGCATTTTGAAGCAAGTATAGTCCCATAGAAAGTTACAATAAATTAAAGACCTTTCTAACTAAATTCAAATTTTAAGGCTTCATTTTCAACCATTAGATACTAATGAGCAGAAAACAGCATAAAACCTGCACAGACTGCGAGTTACTCGCAGGCTGTTTTGGTTTTATGCTGTGTGCAAATAGGCATTTTAAATTTGCTTCTGAGTGGGAAAGGGTAAATCGGGCGACGTTTTATACGGTAAAATCATCGTCCGACTTCGAATAAGATCGTATTGGCATCTAGTGCCAATAAAGGCACTGAGCAATGTTAAGTTATCATCAAGGTATCGGGCAAAGCATGTGCAAACATCAGAAGTTAGATGTGGCGGAATAATCTTGATTCCTGGTTCAGCGATTTCACTTTGCAATAATGTACAATCCTGCATGAGAAAGATCCTATAGGTTAAAATCAAATCACAGGAGCGCCATCCAGACATATTTCGGTTCCCGCCGGTCTGAAACACATTTAAATCCAAAGGGCGACAATGCGATAGTGCGATAGTACGATGGCGAAAATGCGATAGTACGATGGCTACAATGCGATAGCACGATGGCGACGATGCGACAACGCGATAGTACGATGACGACAATGCGACGGTGCGACAATACGATGGCGACAGTGCGATAGTACGATGGCGACTATGCGCTAGTCATGTCGTACTGTCGCCATCGTATCATCGCATTGTCGACATCGTACTATCGTGTTATCGTACTGTCGTCATCGTATTATCGCATTTTCGCCATCGAACTATCGCACTGTCGCCATCGTATTGTCGCACTGTCGTCATCGTATTATCGCATCATCCCATTGGCGCATTGTCGCCATCGTACTATCGCACTGTCGTCATCGTATTGTTGCACTGTCGCCATCGTATTATCGCACGATCGCCATCGTACTATCGCGTAATTGTACTATCGTCATCGTATTATTGCATTGTCGCCATCGTACAATCGAATTGTCGCCATCTGGATTTAAATATGTAACCACGATGGCCCTAACGGTATTCCGTAGAAATATCCTTGTTTCCGAGGTCAGTCATCACCAACCGTTCGATGCCCACTAAAAATTGATCGAGCATAAGGTATACACGTATAAAGCATAGCGGTTGTCCGAATAAACTGCCAATGCTTATATAAATGAGATGTGTGTGCACGGTTTATCCCCATATTTATGTTAAAGAGATAACTACGCCAAAATAACAGCAACATGTCTCTTTTTGACGTTCTGAAAGCATTAAAAATATGATGAAAATGGTATAATGATAACCAGTTGATATAAAATAAAATTTGCAATCGCCATCATATTTAATGAATATTGTTCGAATATCTAATACACATCACACTAAGAATATAATTTCATGATGGCAATTCACTTTTCAAAACTTTTTTTGGACACCATATACAAAATAATCAATAAGATAATTGATGAAAATAAATAAAATAATTAATTTGCGAGCAGTAGTTTTTACTCACGAAATAGGTAGTCATAAAGACAGCGCTGTTTACCCTTACTTTGTTGTTGATGCATTACTTGTTACACTAGTAGTTCAAACGGTGTCAACCAGTCTCTTGCCTTAAAATCGGTATAGAACACTCATGCGCGTTTTCGGCGTAGTTGTTTTAACCAGCTTTTCACCTTAAATGACCTCTACATAACGCTAGCAGGCACGAATGAATACATTCGAATATTTGTAAAGGCTTATTCGAGAGAAATACCCTGAAATTTGGCTGCATCACTGTGTCTGTGCGCAGCGTAAATGATGTAACACTGTTCCATGTACGGAATTCCGGACTACTCTCTGCATGTTCAAACGACACATAGACACAAATTGTGGCCCTGTTTCAATTACGCGTTAAAATCCATCTCGCAGAATTTCAGAGTCTGTACTCGGTCACTTAATCGTCAGGGGGAGACATAATTGACCATCGATACACACAGTTTTGCTATCAAGATGAGAAAAAATACACCAAAAAATATTATAATGTCACGTCAAGATAAAATCGTTTAATTATCTACCCACAAATGTTTGCGTACTTGGTCAGTACGTCTGGAAATCGTTCCTGCACGCATGAATAGGCTACCCTTATTTGCCAGTTTGCTGTATTTGCTTTTTTTAAATTCAATTTTATATCAAAATGCATTGTGCAAAAAATATGCCAGTTACAACTCGCAATGAGAGTTTAAAAGACTCTCGTCATGCGAAAATGGGTCTTATACCATATGCGCCCGTCATAGCTTTAGCCCACCCAGCCTCTCAGTCTGGTCTGGAGATACATAATGAGACCATAAAACATTAAGTGATTATATAGCGGACAGACTAAGACTAAGAAAATGCACAGGCTGAGCTCGAGTTCCGCTGGCCGAAACGTCATAAGAATCATGCTCGCATGACGCGGCTATGAACGTGTGATCTGAATGTTTCTAAAGAAAACTGCGTGTTAAATATTAACATACGATATATTTTGATGGTGCAGAAATAAACTCATAATAAGCCATTTGAGGACACATATGATGTGAACTCCCGTAGTATAATGTGAATAATCTACTAACACTAATGTGTGGTTTGACTATAATAATACACATTTTATGCGGTGAATTTGCGACTTACAAGTGAAAACACACACAGAATAATTTGACTTTTGTTTTCAATTTAATTATTTAGTAACGAAAATTTTGAACTTTATTTCAAAGTCAGCATTTTCGCAACTCATTTTCAGCATGTTATAAAATGAGAACTATGAATATAAACAAGCTTAACCTTATACTATTGCGTTGTTATCACCCGTGCAATTAAGAATACATGCGATATTGCCGCTACCTGTTGAGAACAAAAGAACGTTTCCCAGACATCTCAAATTTAACCCCGCTGTAGTATCAAGCACTAGGTTACGCAACAGACGCTTGTCAGTGTTTTGGACTCTCGATATGACACTATACTTGATCAGCAGTAGTTTTATTTTCCCGCATCTATTTATGGCCTCAGATTATGAATGACCTATGCTGAGCAAAAATACCACGTGATAAAGACGCAGCATATAGTGGACTATTTTAATCATTCATGTACATTCTCTTCCGCGACACGTATACATGTATTTCTAATATTGTTGATAGATTCTTTTCTATATACGCTCCGTTAAAAAATATTCCATTTATCACATATATATATACAGTATGTTTTCATTTGTGAATGAATATAGTTGAAGAATTAAAACCTCTGGCATAAATTATACAACTCATTCTCGGCGCGGATGCGGCCGATGCGGCAGTTATCTGGTTTATTGTAGTTACAAAAACCGGCTTGAAACTGGCTTGAAATCGGCTTGAAACGCGTGATATTAAGCTTAGTTGTTCGCAAGCGAACAACTTAAATCGAGCATTTTGTATCTCGTTAAATCTATGTTATCATACCACTTATAGCGTTGAAATTTTGGCTATTGCTATCAGAAACCCTGATTTTTGTGTATTAAATTTATTTTACGAAATATTTTACGAAATATTAGGTGATTTTGAGTATATATGTGGCTTTAAACGGCTTCCTTAAAGCGACGCTTGGACCGGAAGTGCCCGATATGCTCGAGTCAACAAATGACACGGCTCATCGGATTAACATACATGAAGCGAAAACTGTTTTTGAATGTAGAATACTCAATTAACTATACTAAATTACAGTATAATCTATAACGTAATGAATCGTTTACGCATACTGCGTGAGTGTTTCGGCGTGAACACGGGAGATTAGGTTAATTCATTAGAACAGTTTCAGTTTCAGTTTATTGGTAGACTCAGCAACTACATGCCATTGGCCACATAATAAACACATATACAAACAGACTATCACGTAAATGAAACACTAAACAAAATCTATATTACACAAAGAGTTAATTAAATTAACACCAAAAAACTATACAATAACGTAATTTATAACATGACCTACGCTCAAGGAGTGAAATACCGTAATGCTCAGTTTTGTTTATTACACGGGTGTTATTACACTAGTTATATAACTGTGAAATGACGTCATTTTTGTGACGAAATGATGTCATTATTCCAGCAATTTTCTTCAGTTAAACTCTTTTACAATGTGAATAAACGGTAAAATGAGCATAAAATAAAAATGTGTTGGTCATGTTATAAATAGAATCTTAGATTCGTGGTCATTTTGTATTGAATTTATTAAACTCGTGATCTAAATAACGATAAAAACTCGACAAGCCTCGTTTTTATCTTCATTTAGATGACTCGTTTAATAAATTCAATACAAAACGACCACAAATGCAAGATCCTATATAACTTGGTTTACGTCGCCTGTTTTATCAAGGAGCATCAAAATAGCTAACTAGCAAGGTAATAATTTATTTTTAAAGGGGCCTTTTCACGTTTTGGGAAATCGAGAACATTAACAAAAATGTATTCGCAAATTTTTGTTGTAGTTATGATTTTTGTGAGGAAACAGTAATACTGAACATTTACCATGCTCTAAAATATCCATTATATGCATCTTTTGACGATTTAAAAACCTGAAAATTATATTATAAAGTGTTGCAACGCGAAACGATTGAATAATTTGGAGAGTTCTGTTGTTGTCGATATTATTTTGTAATAGTTGTTTTATTTAGATCCGAAATATAACAAGAAAGTGTCGCAATAGTGACAAATATTGTTATAAATATTTAGAAGTCATCTTAAAGCTTTGAAATTAAGAAATGTGCATATATGTTCATTAAAATTGTTAAGTATAAGAGTATACACACGTCAGCACTTACATTTTGTAGTGAACAAACTAAATCCTCTTGGTGCATTTTATAAGGCGAAGAATCGAATAACTCAAGTCTTAATTACAGGAAATGGAATCAAACAAAGAAGCTTCAATTTCGGAAAACAGAGATTAATTCATGTGTGTAAAGTGTCGTCCCAGATTAGAACAGGCTAATCAGGGACGACACTTTCCGCCAAGTTTAGTTTCTCGTAAAGAAGATACTTCTTATAACTTAATATTCCATCAAGCGGAATGTTTCATACCAGATAAACCTTTGCGTACTACACATGCTTATTTGGGATGCCACTTTGCGCAAATGCATTAAGCCCCATTTACCCAGAACACGGCTCAAGTATTTGTACCATGCAGTTCTACGACCATGCAGGCTGACACAGCATTTTCCATCAATATCAACAAAAGCAGGATGGCCGTCTAAACAAGCAACTCTATCTAATATGTCTTATTTATTTCCTTGTTATAGTTCTGCTGAAATAGTCATTTGTATTGTCTTTTTAACAGAGTTCAAAAATGCCCTGCGCCTGTAGTGTATCCGACTACTAATGTACCCCGTAACAGCGCTTAGGTGCCTTGCGCCATTACCATATCCTTATCATTCTGCGCAGTCTGCAGTATCCGAGGCGACGTGTGTACGAGGTTTACACAGCTATGTAAACGTATAAAGAAAAACACCGCACATATATCCTGTTTTCGGATACAACACATTTTTATTTAAATGTGCCCAAATGTATTTTTTGATTATAATGCCTCAGTTGTAAAGAATAGCGCGTTTTCTGTACCAGGTCCCTAGGTCAAAGGCTAAGGTCACATTTCAATGCTTAAGTCAGTTACATCGATTGTTCTGCCCACGAATTATGAAACTCTATTTTAAGGCGACAATGGAAGGACATTTTAACTAATCACGATTGCACAGAGAATCATGAAACGTGTCATAAGGCCACCATGGAGGGAATACGTACATCAAGGATACTAAGCAGAGAATTATGGAACTTGATATAAGGCCTCCTGTGTAAGGGCAACTTGAATCTATGACATTTTGCACTTTGTTATGGAACTGGTCATGACGTCACCAAGATAGCAACACTTACATCCAGGACACTGAGCAGAGAATTATAGATCTTGTCATAAGGCCACCATGGAAGAAAAAGTGAAATCAAGGAAACTAAGAAGTGTATGTTTAATCTTGTTATAAAGCCACCATAGAAGGAACACTGACATCATGGACACTGCCGAGATAAGTATGGAACCGCGCATAAGGCCACCGTGGACAAAACACTTACGTTCAGGGTGCGCCCAAGTGGATTAAACAACTTGTCAGAAGGGCGCTAAGTAAACAACACTTACATCATTATATAAACCGTTTTCGAGAGATTTATTGATACTGTCATTAATTGACCAAGTTTAGAAATCTAACATTACAACAATTGTTCGGTGGTTTTAACTCGAATGTCAAGACTGTTGTTCTGATATTAATGAGACCGGTCATGAGAACACACATGTTTTAACTCGAATGTCAAGACTGTTGTTATGATAGTAATGAGACCGGTCACGAGATCACAAATGAAAGAACTTTAACATTAGGACCGTTGTTCAAATTATTTACCTCGATATGTGGAATCTGTCCTGAGACCATCGAGGAAGGTACTCATACGTCTAGGCCCTTGTTTGTTTGTTTTATTTGTTTGTTTGTTTGTTTTATTTGTGCATACACGTCAAGCAATTTACAATTCAATGCAATCAAGGCAATAAATAACGTATAGATTGCATTATTATCATATTCAGAAACATGCATTACATGAATGGTGCCATTTATCACAGATCCAAATAAGATTACGACATGATGTATACACAGGATAACCCGTAAAGCTTAGACATGTAAACATGAAAAAGCTTATTTCCAACGGGGTCCATGGATTTAGTCGAACAGATCTTATAAGTGACTATAAATATATTGTTTTTTCAGTTCTTAATATATAATCGACATGATCCTACACATGATTTCTTCTACAAATTAAGTGAATCTTTCAAAAGTTAACATGATAATACACTGACACGAATGAAAAACATAAAAAATAATGAATTACATAAAATAAAACAAATCTAAAAGTAAAAATACATGGAATTCTCGTCTACCTTCATATCATTTAATAGATGTGTCTTAACAAGTTTCTTAAAAGTAAATTTCGATTCGATGGACTTAATATTATCGGGTAATGCATTCCAATCCGTAATACCATTGTAGTAAAATGAAGAACTAGTAAAGCCATCAACTTGAGGTACATAAAAATTAAATCGGGATCTATTCCCATACTGATGGACATCTGTTCATTTGACAAAATTGTCTTTCATATAGCTTGGACATTTATTGTAGAAAATCTTATGGATGTGGTTAAGCCGAAGTTGCTTGCATCTTTGTTAAACGTTCAATAAACCAAGTTCTTCAAAATGCGATACAACAAGTGATGTCCTACAATGGGAATTGTTAATAAAACGAACCATTTTATTTTGGACTATTTGTAAATTGTGCTTAAGCTGTTTCGTGAGTCCACAATACCACGAAGAGGATACATAATCTAAATGACATTGTATTAAAGAATTACATAAGCTTTTTCTAAGACTTTTATTTAAAAAATCACGTTGTCTATATAAAAATTTAAGTCTAGAGTTAACCTTCTTGACGATATTATTTACAATAGAAGTACCGGACAAATCAGCATCTAGAATAGAACCAAGATATTTTACATACGTCTGAGATTTTATAACATGATCATTACATTGTATATGAAAATTGTCCACCTTGGTGAGTTTACGTTTCGAACCAAAAAGAATACATTCTGTTTTGCCTAGATGGAGGGATAGCTTATTGTCAATTAACCATTTACTACAGGACTCGAGTTCTTTGCCTAAAACTTGACTGATGGTACTTGGATCTTTATGTGAATACAAAATAGCACTGTCATCAGCATAGAGTATTAATTTACAGTTGGATGATATACTTGTTTTCATATCATTAACGTAGGTCAAGAACAAAAGAGGACCCAGTATACTCCCTTGGGGAACACCACACACTACCGATTTGAAATCCGATTTAGCGGCATTAACATGTACAGACTGCGTCCTATCAGCTAGGTACGAGCGAAACCACTCCATAGACTCCACTCCCATCGCACGAAGCTTCCGACACAGAACGTCATGATCTACAGTGTCGAATGCCTTCTGTAGATCTAACATAATCATACCAGTAAACAAGCCATTAGAGGTTTGTCCACGTATATGATCAGACAGGTGAATAAGACAGGAGTCAGTGGAGTGATTCCCCCTGAATCCACTCTGATACTCATACAACAGACCGTTCTTCACTAAAAAGGATTCCAACTGGTTGTATACAGCTCTATCTAATATTTTTGAAACAATGGACAAAATACTAACCGGTCTATAATTAGAAACCTCGGACCTATTGTCTTTCTTAAACAGTGGTTTTACCTTAGCACTTTTTAAATCAGTGGGAACTACATTGTTAACAATAGAGCTATTTATCAAAAATGTTATATGAGTTTTGATATAAGGAGCATAATCTTTCAAAAATCTGGCCGGGATTTCGTCTAACCCAGTACTTTTAGAACAATTCAATTTGCTTAACTCTTTGTAAACAAAATCTTCAGAAACTGTATGAAGTTTAAAAGAATTGTGAGCAGGATTTCTGTCTTTGTAAAACGATTTAAAAATGTTAGATGCTGTATTAAATAGATTTGGAGCAGTAGGAAGCTTATCAACTAGTACTGAAGCAACAGTTGTGAAAAAAATAGTTAAAATGATTGGCTATTGTTTTAGCTTCAAAACATAGGTTGCACTCTACATTTAAAACAACATTGTGTGAGGATTTACTATTATTGCTATGACCTAACGATTTTAAGTGAGACCACAGACTTTTAGGATTGTGTTTGTTTTCTTCTAATTGATCACAAATATATTCTGCCTTTGCTTTCTTCACAGACCTTTGGACTTTATTTCTATATGAACAAAACTTTTGAAAAAATTCCTTATTATTAGTTTTTTTAAATTTGTACATAAAATAGTCCCTAATTTTAATTAGTTCTAAAATATCGGAATCCATCCATGGCTCTGTTCTCTGCTTTAAACGAACTTCTTTGGTTGGAGCTACACTATTCAAAACTGTCAAAAATTTGTCTTTGAAAAATAACCAAGATTCTTGTACAGTGTCAGCAGTAAACATAGAATTCCAATCACAAGTGTTCAGTTTGTTAATAAAATCTTCCACAGTATAGTTTTTCATACACCGAACAAGAACTGTGTTATGCTTACTTATTTTTTCTTTGCTAGTTTTTCTTGTACAATATACTGGGAAATGGTCACTAAGATTTATGGGTAAAGTACCATATTGTGAAACTTTATTACTTTGATTACACAAGATATGATCTAAAATTGATGAAGTTGTTTCATTTATTCTAGTAGGATGAGCAATCAGTTGTTGTAGGTTAAAAATGTCTAATAAAAGTGCATATTTTTTAAACAGTGAACACATTTTTTTTTTAAACAAATATTTAAATCACCTAAAATAAACCATTCAAAATCAGATCGTAAATTCGATAAAATGTTTTCTAAATGTTCCGTAAAATCCTTTTGATTCGGAGGCCGGTAGCAAGAACAAATCAGAATAGGTTTAGTTTTTACAAGATGTATCTCAGCCCAAACCGCCTCAATAGTGTCACTGTGTAAATCAGTTCTTTCCGAAAATGCAATACTTTCATTTATAAATAAGCACACTCCTCCGCCATTACGATTTCTGTCTCTCCGGATGACATTAAAACCTGGTATACCAATTTCATTGTTTGTTATGGTATCGTCCAACCAAGTCTCAGTAATTGCAATCACATGTACTTTACATAAACTGGCAAATAGTCTAATTTCTGACATTTTTGATAAAAGAGATCTACAATTAAAATGGACAAAATGTAACCCTTTTTGTTTAAAAACATCAAAAGAATTAAAATCACTAGTTAATTTCGTTGAGTTAAAATCACTGGAAGAGTTTGATGACGATGAATGATGATTAAAACTATCACAGTCTTGTAGATCACAGGTTCCTGGATGTTCCTCCGTTGATTCCCTGAGTGATGTTTCTCCAGGAAGAAGATTAAAAGTACACTTGTTACAAGTAAAATTAAAAGATATGTTTTCACTGGATGCTTTGATAAAGTCTGCGTCTGTGATGAAGCCTGTGCATCTTATATGTGTTTTTGCTTTACACTGAGTGCAACTAACTGCTTTGCTCGAAGCAATTACACCGCCTGAGCAAACAGTACAAGGGAACTTTGGTTGTCTTTTTCTTTGAGAGGATGATGTTCCTGTTGAGGGTCCGGGATTGGTCTCTATATCGCCACATTGTAACAGACACAATATAAATAGACTTTTTGGATTAGGTCTAAATTGTGTAGTCAAAGTTACGAAACGAACTTCTGGATCGTAGTGTTTATATCAACGATGATTGTTTGACGTTTCGTGATTAGAATACCACTAATGGAAAGATGCTCAATAGTTTGTCGACGATCTATAATATAAGACGTTGGATCCAATTTCAAGTCAATATAATCGCTCTGTATTTGGCTACCGTTATTTAAAATGTGGATTAATACGATGAACTCTGTGATGACCGCGATCACTGAATTTAGAAATGCCATTCCGTCGGGTATCTATATTATGTGGATCAAGTGCTATTTATATGCACTGTTTGGAAAATTTGCTGCTCCTTAACTAGAACTGGAATAGCTGCGAACTTGTTAAGCGATGATATCCCTTATACGCTTCCGTAGATTTCAAATTTGATAGTGGTCACCCGTGCATGTATTCCTCCTGTAGTTTGAATCAAAGTATATGCAGGCCACTGGACTGTATTACTGGTATATACATGAGTTAGTAAACAAGTTTATATGTTTAAAACGTTTCTTTTTGATGAAAGTTAAAATTTCATACCGGTTTCATATTCCATATTAGTTTTTTTTCACAATATCCGATATTTTTGTGTCACAGAACCGATTGAAAAATGTATATAAAACCTAATTTTCACTACACGGGTAGAGCACGTCTATACGGTCCGACAAGCTGCAATTTTTTTGTGTGCAGATGTTTAAGGAGCTTGTCATACACGGACGTTAGACGTTTAAAAGCTGATAGCTAAGTCTTGCTGTTTTGTGTATGACGATGTCAACTAGAGCTTTTCTTGAACTTATCGCAACACGGATATACTATCTCTTGCCTTAAATGCAGACCCGACGGCTTTTTTTTCGAACAAATTCGGTCTAACATCCGGACAATTATTTCACATTTTTTATTGACCACAATAATTTATAATCAGCAAACTGGATTTCAGAACAAGCCGTTTTGAAAGCCGAAAGCTCATTGACATGTGTTTGTACATAATTCAAACATAGACAATTTCAAGGAGTCTTCGGTCTTCATCCAAAATGTCCCAATTGGACACTAAAAATCAAGTCTGTATGAATAATACTGTCATTGATACATCTAGTTATAAAAACTGCATGTGAGCAAAATCAACATGGACATTCAGTGTGTTTTTATTTGAAGTTATTCCTATGTATATACAAAATTGCAATTATTTTTCATTAAGTTATGTACTGGTTCATTTCAATGTTTTTCTTTGTATCTGTATAAAATATATGGCAGGTTTGAAGTTATTTCTTGTGCTAGAACATATAAGTCGTTAGGCTCATTGGGTCATTGTCGACCTGAAACGACTTGAAGTCATCCGTGGGTGATTTTTGTCACCCTAGGGTGACTTCCAGCCGATTCATGTCACCCTGGGGTCACTTCAAGCCGACCGGGTGACTAGAATCGGCTTGAAGTCACTCCAGGGTGACTTCAAGCCATTTCAGGTCGACAATGACCCAATGAACCGTAGTTAGTGTGATAAACGATACGATATTGTTCACATATGCGAAATGAAATTCACTATCGCTGTAAGACAATTTGTTCATGCTACACTTTTAAATAAAGATTGTGGTATTTGGAAAACTTGATTAGTATTTTTTTAAAGGATAAATTAATGCTTAAATAGAACTGATGTCAATATTTTAAGCGCATAAATAGTAAAATAACTTAAACAAGAAGTTAATATTATAAATTCATCAAACATATGCCCAAATTATGCACAGCACGTTTTCAAAAAGAATGTGTTACATGTAAAGATAACAAGCAGATCAGGGCAGCTTCTGAACATTTGAGATACTCATATATTTCTAGATTGTTTGTTGACATGCCTATTGTGTTGAATGATAAACACGTATATCTTGTTAAGAATATATTGTTGAAAGGACGTGTTGTGTCAGGAACCAGTTACATTAAGAGCTGACATTTTTTTTACAAAGAGATATGACTCCCATGTGTTTTAACAGTAGATATATAACTGTGCAACATGATAACAAAAAATTGAAACAATCGTACAGCTTAACAGGATAACACAGCGGGGAATCATATGTTGGCTCATTGTGTTCTTAACTCTATCTAACATATTGATTTGATCTATATATTTTGCAGCTGTATAATGACTGCAAAATGTACGTTATACTTACCGATAATGTATTATATACAAACATTAATTGATTTGACCCATACCCATTTAACCAAAAGTCCTTTTCAGGACTATGGATTGAAATAGATTATTCAAATAGAGTACACAAACTAGATACAGTTACTCTTGGATGACTTTATTATGATGTAATTTGTATTATTAACATATTTCAAAAAATAAAGTTAACATTGTGTCTTGTTTCAGGTAACAATGTGTGTGTAACAATGTGTTTTACACTGAATTAAACATTTGGTATCTTGTTTTCTACTTACACTGTTTGCTACTATGTGGCAAAACAATATAAACAAAACAAAAACAAGTCGATAAACAAGACGTATGTATGTATGTATGTATGTATGTATGTTTGTATGTATGTATGTATGTATGTATGTATGTATGTATGTATGTATGTATGTATGTATGTATGTATGTATGTATGTATGTGTGTGTGTGTGTGTGTGTGTGTGTGTGTGTGTGTGTGTGTGTGTGTGTGTGTGTGTGTGTGTGTGTGTGTGTGTGTGTGCGTGCGTGCGTGCGTGCGTGCGTGCGTGCGTGCGTGCGTGCGTGCGTGCGTGCGTGCGTGCGTGCGTGCGTGCGTGCGTGCGTGCGTGCGTGCGTGCGTGCGTGCGTGCGTGCATGCATGCATGCATGCATGCATTTCTTTACACCTTGCAGTCAAGGATAACCCATGAAAGTGCAAGCACCTATTTCCAATGGGGTCCTTTGGTTTTGCTGAAGAGACAGCAAGCAGAAGAGACAGTTTTGGGATACAAAGAATCCGGGTGCGATACCCTAGCTCTTTGCGAATCCCTTTTACGTGCTCAGTGTATCCGGGTTTCATACCAGTACATCTCTTGTTGGGTGGGAAACACTTGAAGCATTTCTGAAATTCCCAGTGCCCCGGCCGGGAATTGAACCGGGGACCTCTGGAATGGTAGACCGGAGTGTTACCACTCGACCACCGCACCACCCTTGATTAACGCTTTTTTGTCAAAATGCTGCAAATAAACCGTAGCGTCCCGGGACGTTTCTTAGCAATACGTACGTTCACATATCATACGGTCGTGTAAAACGTATATGTAGCAGCATAGCATGTCTATAAAATTCGTAAACTTACTTTTAACTTTTGTTTGCACTTAAAGTTATGTTTTCTAAAACGCTCGCGTGACTCAGTTCTTTTGTGTAAATATGGCGGCGTACGTACCGACATTTTAGAGGCACGCACGTTTGCTTTGGCTTTTTAGGGGATGAATGATACCAATATATGATTTAAGAGATTCCAAAATTGTCGAAATATATAGACTTTCACAACAAACAATTATCTTTGTGCACGATATTTTATCATGCACACAATCCCGCTTCGGATTTGATGGTAAAGGTATTTGTGATTTGCTTATGAATAGAGCGATTTTTATATATCGCCTATGTATTGCTTTTACGAACGCTATATCTATTCAGTTTATTTAAACCTTAAATTTATATTTAGAGCTTTCTATCAGGTAGGGCATTGGCTATATATGTAACGGAAATCCTTGGTTTGTTGTTGACAACGGGATGTTGTGTACGGGAGATATAGCGGACTTAAGTTTTTATTAAAAAATGAATTTCAACATAATCGAATCGATTGTTGTTATATGTTCGATTTTCCAGGTGACTAGTTAAGTAAGAGTCGGTTACCAGGGTACCAAGTTTTGTTATAAATTGTGTGTTTGTCGGGTTACATAGGAATACTTAAATCAATACGACTACTGCTTATTAATTCTTTTGGCGGTTGACAGCGGCGGTAAGCACAATTCAGCCTACAGTTCGTGTTGAACACAATCATTTTCAAGTAAGATGTAGGTTATTTATTCGTATTTAGACGGGTAAAAAATAGAACAATTGAAAATGTACAGCGTCGAGCAGTCCGCTAGGTCAAGCATAACTATTCCACGTACGACAGTGCAACAGGAACTTGGTTGGCAGACCCTACAGGACAGACAAAATAACACTAAATTAATAATCTTTTTTAAAATTGTTTAAGGATAAGTGGCTGTGCCCCTACCATCATATATCGAGCGAGCCACCAAATTCACTCGTCACATGCACCCCTCTCCTACAGACAAATACACACCACTGCAAATTATTATAAGTTTTCTTTTTTCCCAAGTGCTATTGTGATGTGGAACAACTTCCCCGCCACTACAGTTTTACATCCTGATCTTGAAGGGTTAAAGCAGTCCCTGCTTTACCCTTCTGGATTGGAAGTAAATATACACAATTCTTTAATACATATGCTTTGCCATGCGATATACTGTCAGTATTTGTGGATGCATAACTACAGGTTTTAACTCCGGTGTCATAGTGCTTTTGTTCTGTATATGAAGAGTATTTCAATGTTTGCCAACCCAATTATACTCTCCGGATAATAGCTTCAATGTCATCACTTGTAAATACCTGGTATCACATTACCCTGTGTACGTATTGTATTTTATGTTTTGTAAAGATTTATCCGCATACATCATTAACCCTAAGAGTCAGCTGACTTTGAATAACAGACGAACAATCTAATGAGGCCACAGCTTGTTTTTTGGTTCTTCGGTTACATCTATAGGTTCTTTCGTAAAATGCCAAACAAATACGAACCCAAATAAAAGTGTCAATAAAATGCACCAACTCTTGAAATAACTCGAATAAAACAATTAATATATTTTTCTGTCGAATTGTTAGCATGCATTATAATGAGGAAATAACACATGTGGGTACAATAATATCATAGGCCATGAGCCAAGAACACTTTTGCTCCCCCAAGGGGGAATTTTGTAGACCCTCTTTTTTCATCCTCATGACATTTTGTTTGCAATATCAGGTTAAAAGGTTGTGTTTATAATCATAACAAAGTTCAATAATATTTCTTATATTTGCTTTATTTACACAATCCGACTATTAAGTTTTCTAAATCCGTACTATAATATAACTTAAATTTATTGTTTGGTCAAACGAGGCTTCGTTTTGCAACAAAATAACTTTCATGTACAAACCTTTCATACAAAACTTCACGATATTTGCACAAACACAAAAGCAATTTTGAAACAGTCTTTCGATCAATATAGACAGATAATTATGGGCTGTTTACATTATACGATTCAGTTAATAGCTTTGCTTCAAAGCGACACTTAACTATGCAGATACATTCACAGTATTACATACAATTGGTGCTGAAATAAACTTATAATTTAACGACTTCCAGATGCACTAAATAGCACACTTTGTAAAGTGTAGTGAGTAAATTCGCTCTCAGTTGACTTTAAATTTGATCCATATCGTGTTCAGATGTTCAAACCAAGTATTGCGGTACGTGAAACAAAACCAAAGAATTTTGCCGAAAACAAAACTATGTTCACATTTAATTATATCATAATTTAGATTTAAAGTCAATCAGCCTACATATTTACACCAATTAATATGGAACACCATAGCTGTCTTACGTTCTTACATTTGTGTGTGTCTTCTTTAGAAGGTGTCTTATTATGTCAAACAGTGATCTTGTCTAAATGTGAAGTAGACTTTTCAAAACACAGTTCTACTATGCCAAACCGTCGTGTTATCTTGTCCAAATCTGGTGTTGACTTGTCAAAATACAGTCCTATTATGTCTAACCGTCGTGTTATCTTGTCCAAATGTGATGTTGACTTGTCAAAATACAGTCTTATTATGTCCAACAGTCGTGTTATCTTGTCCAAATCTGGTGCTGATTTGTCAAAATACAGTCTTATTATGTCAAACCGTCGTGTTATCTTGTTCAAATGTGATGTTGACTTGTCAAAACACAATCCTTTTATGTCAAACAGTCGTGTTATCTTGTTCAAATGTGATGTTGACTTGTCAAAACACAGTCCTATTATGTCAAACCGTGATGTTATCTTGTCCAAATCTGGTGCTGTCTTGTCAAAATACAGTCCTATTATGTCGAACCGTCGTGTGATGTTGACTTGTTAAAACACATTCGTTTTATGTCAAACAGTGATCTTGTCCAAATGTGAAGTATACTTTTCAAAACACAGTTCTACTATGCCAAACCGTCGTGCTTTCTTGTCCAAATGTGATGTTGACGTGTCAAAATGCAGTCTTATTATGTCCAACAGTCGTGTTATCTTGTTCTTATCTGGTGCTGACTTGTCAAAATACAGTCCTATTATGTCTAACAGTCGTGTTATCTTGTCCAAATGTGATGTTACTGTCAAAACACAGTTCTTTTTATGTCAAACAGTCGTATTATCTTGTCCAAATGTTTGACAGAATAAGACAAGTCAGCACCACATTTGGACAAGATAACATAACGGTTTGACAAGTTCACTGTGCGAGCTATTTCGGACGTTAATATAAATCGGCTGGTATTAATTCTTAAATCTATCAACTGAGTTATTGTTCTATGCTGCGTACTACTGAATACAGAGAATACTAACATTTATACATTATTAATATAACATTTGGTTTCACGTGATATTAGAGTCTGATATAGCGTGTAACGCGAGGCCGATTTCCCAAGAGTGCCACCGAGCGCTTTGTACGCGACCTCACAATCACGCTGTGCTTTCTGAAGTCCACAGAATGCTAATTATTCAATAAACGCAATACAATATATAATTTTCCTCAGGCTGTCTTATGATTTGAAACTTAGAATAATCGATTCGCCACAACGCGACAAACAGGGGACCGATGCCTTAAACGAACTTCCAATTTCAAAATCTTTCATCGTCAATTAATCTCTAGCTATTTGTCACCTTAAGGCCCTAGTTAAAGCTTCCGCCTATCTCTTGTAGACTCCAACGTTCTGAGGCCTCTCGACTAGCATCAGGAACACGGCTGCCTGGGCGGCACCGTTTGAAGTCAATCTAAATAACCAAAATGCTCCAGAATACTGTTCTTTGAAGAGCCGTACCTTTTCTTCAGTTGTTGTCCCGCTCGCATACCTAGGAAACGTGACCAATTTCATCGTGCGTATTTCAAAGTTTAAGAGGTCATAAGAACATTAACCTGATTGATGGAACTAATTGTTTTATCTAGTAACATACCCAGGAAGTTTCTTAAAGACAATTTTTGTGCCACCGACATCAAAAAAGAATGCATACAATTTAACTAGGAAACAGCTTGAAACGCCACTGAGTTGTCCAGAGCGAGTCCAATCCTTCGTGAACCCGTTTCTGCAGTTTCACATTACTGGGCCATTTTAGCAAGTATCTTTTTAAGACTGAAAATACATGTGATTCTTTACTTGTATTTGTTTTAATATTTGACGTGATGACAACATTTTGTTTGCGAACACGTGACTACAATTCACTCATCGCGTAGATATTGTAAACATAAATATTTTGATCAACTTCATTCAAGATCGAGCCAAGGTTGAGGCATCGAGCTCAGATAAGATTAAATGGCGGCGAACATTTTAACAAAAAGCTCGTCTTAATTTTTGAACGGTATCGATGCGTTCATAGACGGATTTTCGATTGTACTTATTGTGTATACATTTTTGAGGAAAAAAATCTATATTTGAAATATCGATGAAAATCAATAAAAGTGTATCAGTCATTAAATAAGTTAAAAGCATTTTTTTTCTGCGTACAAGTTGTGATTATTAAAACCAAGGTTCATAAACACTGACTGCGTGGATGAATACATTCGACGTAATATTGTTAATTATTTTGTAAATGTGGAAATACATACGCACATATTGTAATTGTATTTCACAAAAAAGATTGGTTTCTTAAATGAGTATATTTAATCAGTATGTCAACATCCTATTATATTTAAACAGCTAGTTGTGACTTGTTGTAGTTGAACATTTAACAAACGTAACGCATATCGGTCATTATTAAGTGCTTTTTACGCCTTCTGTCAATAAACAAACCCTTTCAATCATCGTATTATAGCTTCATTTAGATAAGTGCATTCGCTGCTAAAAGAGTATACAGCGATCCGAAATCAAGGAGCTTTTTATCTAGCGTAAAATGTTTAACTCTCTAGTTTAATAAGTAGAGGTATTGTTCATGCAAGAAACTTACATTGTTTTTACTCAACACGTCATGCATTTCCTGACCGGAGGAGATCATTGTATGTATGTTTTGTCCTATCGGGGAACGATTGAACGTGGATCTTCAATCTGAACAGGCTTTGTTTTCCCTTAGTAGGGCGTATTAGATTAGCACAATAACACACTCGAAGCATTGACACTTTGCGGTTAACGTATCGTTTTGTGAATGGCATTTGACATATTTAACTGTACAAACAGAATAACGAAAACTATATCTGATATCGATTAACAGAAAACGACGGCATATTTGTCGTGTCAAGTTGATATTTACGTACTTCAGAATCGGTGGAGTATTCAGTAGTACACCTTTAAAACAATGCAGTTGATAGATTTAGGAATTTACACCAGCCGATGTAAAGTATAAACATTGCTTTTTCCTTTAAAGATGTGTATACCGAATACATAGTTTTAACTCGACACTTCATGGGTTCTCGTGCCCCAAGATGATCGTTGTACATATAAACAACTAGGCATCAGATAAACTTTGCCTTTTTATAATGGAAAAATGGTTCACCAACAGATAAGGTTGTCCTCTTGAAATAATGTATATGGTAGTATACGTTTATACTGCAGACCATTTTTATACTATGTATTCTTTTTACAGACGATATAACCAAAATTTGAGGAAACCAATGAGGGAATTGCAGTTCCTACTACGTCCGGCTTTTTTTAATGTATACGACTTAAGCACAGTTATGAATATTATGACAATACATTTCAAAAATCTCCAAATTGTACTTCATAATATTCGAAGAGCAGACACACTTTTCATGCAGTTCACATTAGAGTAAAACTGGCGCATACATTGTGGCCATGGAAGAAAGACTCACGAAGAAAGAGGCACAGAACTGGCTCAAATGTATGTTTGCAACATATACGACCAGGGATGTAATTGCACAATTAGCCGACCTCGGATTTAAAGCATTTTACTCGCATGTACGAAGTGACATGCGTGCAAAACACGGTATACTCGAAACAAATACATGTTGTTTATGTAGTGACCCTTCCAAACTGTGCCAATTGTGTTCTGAAATATGTATTCGACTTTGGGAGAACCACCGTTTTAAAAAATCGAAATTGAAAGGCCCATCATGGAGCAATACGGATTCCACAAAATGGTGCACTGAATCGTGGGAATTGGCAAAGTGTTTCATGCCTCCCACGGGTTACAGAGATAAGCCAAACGCCAACAGCACAGATTTCAATGGCATTATTGGTGCCATATACAACTGTACCTGGATGCAGTGCTATTTTACTGATGATCTAAGTAAAGATTCCAACATATGTACAAAGGTATTTTACAAATTTCTTATTAACTTTTACATATCTGTAATTGACGTATAACAATGAATTCGTTAACATATTTTTTAAGTGCATGCGTTTGATTTGTTCGTTAATACAGTTATTGACTTACAGGCACGAGAAGAAGTCAATAAACTACGACACTAACAGGACACGGAAATATGTGATGGGGATATGATCAGCTTCTTCGATTGTCTTTTAAATCTACTGAATGATCCTGCACACCTTAATAGTTTTAAGCCGGCAATTGATGCACGCGCTTACCTTAAACAGGTAATGAAGTTCATTAGTATGATAATAGCAGACTTTCCGTACATGCACATGTATTGATTGAAGTCGGAATACAATACGTTACTTTGATAGGGATTGTTTCAACTTGCAATTGCATAAATGGACATTTTAGGAGTCCAAGGATTTTTGTATCGCCTATATTGATATGTCCGGAAGTCTTGTCGATATTTTATCAAGGCAAATGTGCGTTTAATTTTCAGTGTCAAATTCGATCATTTTCAGCTTCAGCAAGACACTCTTCCGTTGTCCGAAAAGGCGGTAAAAAGCACGTTGAAAAAAGTGTTTGAAGACCAAAAGGAAGGTAAAAAATAGTACTTAAAAACGGGTTATTGAAGATATGTCTTTATCAAAAATGGCCAAGAAACATCATAGAACAGACCGACGCCGACCAACTTGATACAATTAAAACGAACCACAAATTCAGTTTTTCCTTTTTGGTATTATCTGTGTAAATTAAAGTCCAATTAACAAATCAAAAAAATTACTACGCTTCAGAGGAAATAATGATGTTAAAACGAAATTTATTTGTATTATGATGGAAAGCAAATATCTATGTATGATTCACTTCAATGATAATTGCAATACAAGTGATACCAAAACAGCTGATTTTAAACATTAACTCATTCTTGGCTACAGTATATTTTAACACTTTAGAAGTCACATATTTTTAATCCCTCATGGTCAAACTTACACAGAATATTAACACATGTATATATCTGAGTTGATTTGGAAAATGAAAAGGATATGTTAAAAATACATGGATGCGTGGTGTTGGCGCAGTTTTTCTAAGAGGTCCATTTTAAAAACTTGTGAATACTTCCTGATCAAACTAATACTTGAAACGCAACACAAATTATGTTTGGAACATGTTTTCCCTCTTCCTAACAAATCGGTAAATACATTTGGATAAATACATTTGTATTTGAAATACCGTCCAACCATCCCACCCAAGAATCCCCCCCCCCCAAAAAAAAAACCAACCTTTTTTTTGCATTTTTTTGGCATTTTTGGAAGATAATGTAATAAATGACCACACTCCCACACTATACACCCTTCTCCACCCCTCCCTCCTTTGTGATTGAAATTTAGATAGGTCCCTACACCTAAAAAGAAAAATAGATGAGCGGTCTGCACCCGCAAGGCTGTGCTCTTGTTCAATTCTGTCATTATTTAAAAAAGTTTCTTATGAACTCTTTCACTTACAAGGTACATACATGTAGGTCTATCTTAATGTGAGGAACACAAATTTTAATGTTTCCATTTATAAATGATGAATGTGTTCGCGACGCAAATCAACGCCGCGTTATACATGAGTTTGTACTCATGTGCATACACACTATATGATCTAGGTGCATTTTATAAATGAGAATCAAATCAATGAATATTGATCGGATTTGCGGTAAAGTTTAAACATTTTTGCGCCAAAGCGGAACTGTCACCGGTCAGATCACACACTGAACCCTAACCTTATAGCTTGTTTCTCATAAAGTCATTACAACGAGGTTATTTGCAACTGTTTTGCACTTTAATCCGATTAACTTTACTTTTGTGGACGGAACAATATCGCAGAATGTTGGTGTTCTTGGTAATACAACGTATTACCCATTGTGGAACACATATTACGTCACAGATTATGGGACAAATTTAACTAGGCCCGAACACATTGTTTGCGACTCATTAAACGCAATCAAGTTTTGATGAACTTTAAAAATCGATTTTCATTATACTTCGCAATAATAGCAAAGAGTAACTGTTGCTAGAAAGAGGTCCGCGACGTTGTGAAAATTTGTCGGAAATAATTAATTGAAATGAGTATTCTGTCGACTTTGAAACCATTGATAATATAAATTTGAATCAATATATCACATAACAAACTCTTTTCGATGTAATTTTTAGATAAGTATAATACGCGCTGTATTGAAAAATGTTATCTTGGTAAGGAAGTGTTTTTTTATGTGAGTGTGCTTTAATGTGTAAATTGGAATCCATTTAAAAAGGTAAATAAAAAATATACGCATTAAAACCTTGATAACAGTGTATGTCCGCCAGATATATACAATATGTTAGGTAACAACTGTACAAAGTAAAAAAATATAACCAAACAAAAAATCAAGAACACACGGCGTGAATACTTTATTATTATAATTATATAATCCTTATTGGATTGAATTACACGTGGATTTTAATCACCATTCATCATTTCAGAATTTCGAGGAAGGTTAATACAGTTCTATACGACGACAAAGGAAACTGTGTCTGTTTCACCCTTAAGGGAGGGTCATGACAAACCCATCTGGGATGTCTTTGTTCAACCGAAATTGAGCCATGTTACAATGGAGAAAGATGGAACTCGAAATAAAACAGAACACGCGGTTCATAGCTACAACGCCTTATTTTATCAAGATAAAAAGCTCAATAGCCGTGTATTTGTTCAAGGAGAACCCGGAATGGGGAAGACAACATTCCTTACTAAACTGGCTCTTGACTGGTGTGATTTAGTGTCTGAGCACAATCCTGATCACAAGGCTACATTTAGTGATGTTGATACGCTGAAGGAGTTTCGTTTTTTCTTTCAAATATCACTGAGAGATGCAGCGAACCAGCGTGAGGTTATAGAGATGATCAAAACTCAAATAATCGACATGATTTACAGTGGTGATAAGCGAGAAGAGACCGTGAAGCTTTTACCACAAATCCTGGAACGAGAGTCATGCATCATAACTTTGGATGGGCTTAATGAATGGGTTGATTGTTTGAATAAGTGCGTTATACCTTTAATGACACAGTGCCTTACAAAGTGTGTATCTGTAATTACAACACGGCCATGGAAAATGGTGGATGAGCGAATTAAAAATTCCGAAATTAAAACTTTAATTGAAATTGAAGGAATACTTGATGCAGAAGGGCTAGCAAATAAAATATTACACAGTCTTCAGACTAATAATGTGAAGACACACACTGGTTTTATGACTTACGTTAACGAACGTCGATTGAGGCATTTTCTTGCGTCACCCTGGCGGCTAACTCTGTTAGTCAATTTGTGGATGAACTACGAGGTTAGTGGTTCATTGTGTGAAATAATTCTCCTAGACATACTCTTTAAGAATGCAAATGCAAGTAAGGGATATTTTCGAAACGGAACTTCTTTTCAGTGTTTAGCCAATACACGTTTTATTAAGCAGCAGATCGGTATTTTTGATGCGCTTGCAAACGCTGCGTTTAGCTTAACATTTTCATCGAACAAATGCATCGCGTTCACCGAACGGGAATTATTGAACTACATGACAGAAGTTCAGTTGGATTTTTGCCTCCGTTCTGGTGTATTAACGAAAAGATACAGCTCAACAATGACCGATCAGGATGCACAGTTTTCCTTTGTACACTAGACAGTTCAAGAGTTCCTGGCTGCATTTCATATTGCAAATTCAAATCAAGACCTTATAGAACATTTCCATACAGACACTAAATATAATTCGTTAGAAATGAGCGAGACAATTATTTATCTGTGTGGGTTAGAGTGCAAGAAAGCTAATACACTGATAAACCATCTTGCTGACGTCAATTTCCTTAACGACATAAACCGCGGAATGAGCATGTACGTGAGGGGATGTCTAGATCAGAAAGAAATACGGGCTTTTCATACAGACAATAACACAGAGAGATATATTTTAATAGCAGATAATAATTCAATGGATTACAAACGTTGCATTGCTCTATCAGTCTTATTTCAGCGCATGATAATCGCTGGGTACATAGAAGCTAAGGCCAGCGGTGAGAAGGAGATTTTCTTAAATGTAATGGACTTCACATTTAATGCATATCTTAATGAGTCCGATTTAAATGCATTAAAGATGCTTTTAATGTCCAACAAATCAAATATTCGGTCACTTATTATAGAAAGTGATATTCTACAAACAAGCGAAATACTGACATTCATGCAACATTCCGCACTTTGTGTTAAACGTGTGATGGTGAAAGGAACTACGGTAATTAATAAAGCATTATGTTATACGAGAATAAAGAAGGTATGTTATACAGGGAAAATTGAAGTATCATCTTCTTGTGTATTTCCACATCTGTCTCAATTAACGTATTTGAAGATAGAAGACTCCACTTTTTCGGAAGACATAGTTCTTCCAGATAAAATACAACACATTTGTTTGCTCAAATGTGCATGCACTGCTGTGTTCCTACGACGGTTGATAGTGCGCTTATCGTCATTAAAACACGATGTAATTTTTAACGTGCAAACTCTGTGTGTAACCGAAAGCAACACTCACATATTTAAGCTGGAATTATTGTCCTGTAATATGAAAAATATCAAACTAGGCGCGATAGACGGAAATATTGATCTTTATCAATTTATACGATATTCATCTATAGGGACCCTAATCCTGACAACGGATGATTGTGCATCATTAGCTACAGAGACTCTTCACACGCTCAATAAGCGAACAATGCTCTGTTTGGTAGGGACATGTACGGGTCAATGTGGTCTCAAACTGCCTTTTTCATTGCAGTGTATAATTCTGGAAGATGTCGAATGTTCATCTGAGTGGCTGTGCAGCTTGTTGATCACGCTCTCTTCATTCGATCATCATGTTACCTGTAAGCTGTTTGATGTCGTATTGCAGTCTAGTGGATACACCCTTGGAGACGAATCACATACACATGTATCGGACTTGCGATCTGAAATAATGTCACATGACATGTCCAAAATCGAAATAATGGTGACAAATGGCAGTAAGGAACTGTTTCAAATATAACGTGATACAAGTATAGGGATCCTAGACATGAGAACGGCTGATTGTGCCTCATTAGCATCAGAGATTCTTCACACGCTCAACAAACTAACAAAGCTCTTTTTGTGGGGGACCTATACGGGTCAATGTGATATCAAGTTACCTGCTTCATTGCAGTGTATTAGTCTGCAGAAACTCGAATGTTCATCTGAGTGGCTGTGCAGCTTGTTGATCACGCTATCTTCATTCGATCATCCTGTCACGTGTGAGCTGTGGGATGTCGTATTGCAGTCTAGTGGATACACCCTTGGAGACGAATTACATACACATGTATCGGACTTGCGATCTGAAATAATGTCACATGACATGTCCAAAATCGAGATAATGGTGACAAAGGGCAGTAAGAAACTGTTTGAAATATTACGTTATACAAGTATACGGATCCTAGACCTGAGAACGGCTGACTTTGCCTCATTAGCGTCAGAGATTCTTCACACGCTCAACAAGCTAACAAAGCTCTATTTGTGGGGGACCTATACGGGTCGATGTGATATCGAGTTGCCTGCTTCATTGCAGTGTATTAGTCTGCAGGAAGTCGAATGTTCATCTGAGTGGCTGTGCAGCTTGTTGATCACGCTCTCTTCATTCGATCATCCTGTCACGTGTGAGCTGTGGAATGTCGTATTGCAGTCTAGTGGATACACCCTTGGAGACGAATCACATACACATGTATCGGACTTGCGATCTGAAATGCTGTCACTTGACATGTCCAATATCAAGATAATGGTGAAAACTGGCAGTAAAGAATTGTATCAGAGATTCTTCACACGCTCAACAAGCTAACAAAGCTCTAATTGCGGGGGACCTATACGGGTCGATGCGATATCGAGTTGCCTGCTTCATTGCAGTGTATTAGTCTGCAGAAAGGCGAATGTTCATCTGAGTGGCTGTGCAGCTTGTTGATCACGCTCTCTTCATTCGATCATCCTGTCACGTGTGAGCTGTGGGATGTCGTATTGCAGTCTAGTGGAGACACCCATGGAGACGAATCACATACACATGAATCGGACTTGCGATCTGAAATGCTGTCACTTGACATGTCCAATATCAAGATAATGGTAAAAACTGGCAGTAAAGAATTGTTTGAAATATTACGGGATGCATGTATAGGGATCCTAGACCTGAAAACGGCTGATTGTGCCTCATTAGCATCAGAGATTCTTCACACGCTCAACAAGCTGACAAAGCTCGATTTGTGGGGAACCTATACGGGTTGTTGTGATATCGAATTGCCTGCTTCATTGCAGTGTATTAGTCTCCAGAAAGGCGAATGTTCATCTGAGTGGCTGTGCAGCTTGTTGATCACGCTCTCTTCATTCGATCATCCTGTCACGTGTGAGCTGTGGGCTGTCGTATTGCAGTCTAGTGGATACACCCTTCGAGACGAATTACATACACATGTATCGGACTTGCGATCTAAAATAATGTCACATGACATGTCCAAAATCGAGATAATGGTGACAAAGGGCAGTAAGAAACTGTTTGAAATATTACGTTATACAAGTATACGGATCCTAGACCTGAGAACGGCTGATTGTGCCTCATTAGCATCAGAGATACTTCACACGCTCAACAAGCTAACAAAGCTCTATTTGCGGGGGGCCTATACGGGTCGATGTGATATCGAGTTGCCTGCTTCATTGCAGTGTATTAGTCTGCAGAAAGTCGAATGTTCATCTGAGTGACTGTGCAGCTTGTTGATCACGCTCTCTTCATTCGATCATCCTGTCACGTGTGAGCTGTGGGATGTCGTATTGCAGTCTAGTGGATACACCCTTGGAGACGAATCACATACACATGTATCGGACTTGCGATCTGAAATGCTGTCACTTGACATGTCCAATATCAAGATAATGGTGAAAACTAGCAGTAAAGAATTGTTTGAAATATTACGGGATGCATGTATAGGGATCCTAGACCTGAAAACGGCTGATTGTGCCTCATTAGCATCAGAGATTCTTCACACGCTCAACAAGCTGACAAAGCTCGATTTGTGGGGAACCTATACGGGTCGTTGTGATATCGAATTGCCTGCTTCATTGCAGTGTATTAGTCTCCAGAAAGGCGAATGTTCATCTGAGTGGCTGTGCAGCTTGTTGATCACGCTCTCTTCATTCGATCATCCTGTCACGTGTGAGCTGTGGGCTGTCGTATTGCAGTCTAGTGGATACACCCTTCGAGACGAATTACATACACATGTATCGGACTTGCGATCTAAAATAATGTCACATGACATGTCCAAAATCGAGATAATGGTGACAAAGGGCAGTAAGAAACTGTTTGAAATATTACGTTATACAAGTATACGGATCCTAGACCTGAGAACGGCTGATTGTGCCTCATTAGCATCAGAGATACTTCACACGCTCAACAAGCTAACAAAGCTCTATTTGCGGGGGGCCTATACGGGTCGATGTGATATCGAGTTGCCTGCTTCATTGCAGTGTATTAGTCTGCAGAAAGTCGAATGTTCATCTGAGTGACTGTGCAGCTTGTTGATCACGCTCTCTTCATTCGATCATCCTGTCACGTGTGAGCTGTGGGATGTCGTATTGCAGTCTAGTGGATACACCCTTGGAGACGAATCACATACACATGTATCGGACTTGCGATCTGAAATGCTGTCACTTGACATGTCCAATATCAAGATAATGGTGAAAACTAGCAGTAAAGAATTGTTTGAAATATTACGGGATGCATGCATAGGGATCCTAGACCTGAAAACGGCTGATTGTGCCTCATTAGCATCAGAGATTCTTCACACGCTCAACAAGCTGACAAAGCTCGATTTGTGGGGAACCTATACGGGTCGTTGTGATATCGAATTGCCTGCTTCATTGCAGTGTATTAGTCTGCAGAAAGGCGAATGTTCATCTGAGTGGCTGTGCAGCTTGTTGATCACGCTCTCTTCTTTCGATCATCCTGTCACGTGTGAGCTGTGGGCTGTCGTATTGCAGTCTAGTGGATACACACTAGGAGACGAATTACATACACATGTATCGGACATGCGATCTGAAATAATGTCACATGACATGTCCAAAATCGAGATAATGGTGACAAAGTGCAGTAAGAAACTGTTTGAAATATTACGTTATACAAGTATACGGATCCTAGACCTGAGAACGGCTGACCTTGCCTCATTAGCATCAGAGATTCTTCACACGCTCAACAAGCTAACAAAGCTCTATTTGCGGGGGACCTATACGGGTCGATGTGATATCGAGTTGCCTGCTTCATTGCAGTGTATTAGTCTGCAGAAAGTCGAATGTTCATCTGAGTGGCTGTGCAGCTTGTTGATCACGCTCTCTTAATTCGATCATCCTGTCACGTGTGAGCTGTGGGCTGTCGTATTGCAGTCTAGTGGATACACCCTTCGAGACGAATTACATACACATGTATCGGACTTGCGATCTGAAATAATGTCACATGACATGTCCAAAATCGAGATAATGGTGACAAAGGGCAGTAAGAAACTGTTTGAAATATTACGTGATACAATTATACGGATCCTAGACCTGAAAACAGCTGATTGTGCCTCATTAGCATCAGAGATTCTTCACACGCTCAACAAGCTAACAAAGCTCTATTTGCGGGGGACCTATACGGGTCGATGTGATATCGAGTTGCCTGCTTCATTGCAGTGTATTAGTCTGCAGAAAGTCGAATGTTCATCTGAGTGGCTGTGCATCTTGTTGATCACGCTCTCTTCATTCGATCATCCTGTCACGTGTGAGCTTTGGGATGTCGTATTGCAGTCTAGTGGATACACCCTTGGAGACGAATATCACATACACATGTATCGGACTTGCGATCTGAAATACTGTCACTTGACATGTCCAATATCAAGATAATGGTGAAAACTGGCAGTAAAGATTTGTTTGAAATATTACGTGATGCAAGTATAGGGACCCTAGACCTGATAACGGCTGATTGTGCCTCATTAGCATCAGAGATTCTTCACACGCTTAACAAGCTAGCAAAGTTCTAATTGCGGGGGACCTATACGGGTCGATGTGATATCGAGTTGCCTGCTTCATTGCAGTGTATTAGTCTGCAGAAAGGCGAATGTTCATCTGAGTGGCTGTGCAGCTTGTTGATCACGCTCTCTTCATTCGATCATCCTGTCACGTGTGAGCTGTGGGCTGTCGTATTGCAGTCTAGTGGATACACCCTTGGAGACGAATTACATACACATGTATCGGACTTGCGATCTGAAATAATGTCACATGACATGTCCAAAATCGTAATAATGGTGACAAATGGCAGTAAGGAACTGTTTGAACTATTACGTTATACACGTATAGGTATCCTGGGCCTGAGAACGGCTGATTGTGCCTCATTAGCATCAGAGATACTTTACACGCTCAACAAGCTAACGAAGCTCTTTTTGTGGGGGACCTATACGGGTCAATGTGATATCAAGTTGCCTGCTTCATTGCAGTGTATTAGTCTGCAGAAAGTCGAATGTTCATCTGAGTGGCTGTGCAGCTTATTGATCACGCTCTCTTCATTCGATCATCCTGTTACCTGTGAGCTGTGTGATGTTGTATTGCAGTCTAGTGGTTACACCTTTGGAGACGAATTACATGCACATGTATCGGACTTGCGATCTGAAATAATGTCACATGACATGTCCAAAATCGAAATAATGGACAAAATGGCAGTAAGGAACTGTTTCAAATATTACGTGATACAGGTAAAGGGATCCTAGACCTGAGAACGGCTGATTGTGCCTAATTAGCGTCAGAGATTCTTCACACGCTCAACAAGCTAACAAAGCTCTATTTGTGGGGGACCTATACGGGTCGATGTGATATCGAGTTGCCTGCTTCATTGCAGTGTATTAATCTGCAGAAAGTCGAATATTCATCTGAGTGGCTGTGCAGCTTGTTGATCACACTCTCTTCATAAGACCATTCTGTCAGGTGTGAGCTGTATAATATTGTATTGATGTCAAGTGAAGAAACCCTTGGAGACGAATCACGCACACATGAATCTGCCATGCAATTTAAAATACTGTCACATGACATGTCAAATATTGATATATGTTTGAAAAATGGTCGTATGGGGCTGTTTGAAATATTAGGTGATACAAGTATTGGGAGTCTAAGGGTTTAAACTACTTCTTCACTGGAAACCGTTACGCGAACTAAATTGAACATGATGAAAAGGATTCATATACAGAGGACTTATTTGACAAGATTCGATTATGACATACCTCAATCCATAGAGTGCATGCTGTTGACAGAGGGCACATTTTCATTGGAATGGTTATACAGCGTCCTGATCAGATTGTCGAAAGTAAAACATTACGTGCAGTTAAACGTGAAAGGCTTGTTGATGTTAAGTAATGAAACCTGTCCGCCTAGTTCAGAAGAAAACATAATTCAATGTGAATATTTCAATAATGTGAGAGCTGATAATTCTAATACAACCGTGTCTGACTTACTGTCAGAAATTCTCTCATGTGACATGTCGAACATTGCACTACGCGTCTTAAATTTCCATCGGGAGCGGTTTGAAATGTTGCGAGATACGAATATAAGAAGCGTGCAGTTTGCGGCTTTTGACGATGTGTCACTGGCATTTGTGACACAAAACACGTTACCCGCGTTCAAAGAAATTCGTCTAACCGGGACTTACTTGACTTGTTTTAACCACACATTACCACGGACCCTTCAATTGATGATTTTAGAAAAAGGATCCTATTCATCAGGTTGGCCCTACAGTTTGTTGAAAAAACTTTCAACGTTAGGTCATTCCGTGCACATGCTCTTAAATAGATACGTCGTTTTACAGAGGCGAGAGTCAATTGAAAAATACTCCGAACCGCCAATGCGAGGTGCATATGTGTCAAACGTTAAGTTGGTGGTATTTAAGGATTGCTTGGGCTTATATGAAACGTTACCTTTAATGCATATCACCAGTCTGAACAAGACGCAAATAGAACACGCGGACATGCTGTCACAGACACTGCCTCTTCTCACCTATTTGCAGGAATTGTGTTTTTTTTTTGAAAATGTATGATATGAAGATGACATTGCCAAAATGTATTAAATATGTGTTTATAATTTATACAACAATGTCTCCGTCATCACTGAAACATTTTCTGCAGAATCTGTCTACTACCAAACATAATGTACAGTGTAAACTTTTGTTCCGTGTAGAAGAGAATAAAGATGAATATACGATAATCAAGCAAGAATATTGTGAATTGAAATCGTTTGAAGTCCAACAGTTTGATGTGATAAACAAACAGGGCATTGTTCGCGGCGCTGCTGCTCTTTCACTTTCTGCTACTGCTGATGATGGCGATAACGATTATGAAAAACAATTACTCCGATGGGAAGGAGAATTCGTGGATTCGAAACCATGGATTAACTATTGTAAACTTCGACTTAACATTTCTTGCCCAGGTAACTCTGGGGGTGATTCTTGAACTACTGCAATTTCAAATTATATATACATATATATATATATATATATATATATATATATATATATATATATATATATATATATATATATATATATATATATATATATATATATATATATATATATATATATATTATCGTGTGCATATATTGTGTCATTAGTGTAAAGCTTTTTAGGAAACTACTAACTTAAATTGTTTATCATATCGAAAGCATATATTTCTGAAACAAATGCACATTTATAAAAAAAAACTAGTAAGCCAAGTACAAAATTATTCATTAAACTGACATGTTGCTATAATATAAATAATAATTGTTTTAGTTTATCTGCTTTGTATATTTAACAATGTTAGCAAAGTGCATTACCGGTAACAAACAATTAGATATCCTTGTTAATAACGTGTGATTTCCTTACATGACGCGTAATGTGCATCGTGCGTCAAACCATGGCCATCATCACGTGAACAATATTTAAGAGAGCTGGAGGGAAGACCATTGGCGTCACCGGTCTCCAAGTTGGCAGCCCTTAGAATGTTAAGCAATCTTTAGTCGGGTTACGAAGTCAGAAGCGCAAACAATTGTTGTAATCGCGGGATGCTAAGTCAGAAGCGCAAACAATCGTCGTCATCGCGGGATTCCAAGTCAGCAGCTCAAACAATCTTCGTCATCGCGGGATTCCAAGTCATAAGCGCAAAAAATCGTCTTTATCGCGGGATTCCAAGTCAGAAGCGCAAGCAATCGTCGTCATCGCGGGATTCCATTTCAGAAGCTCAAACAATCGTCGTCATCGCGGGATTCCAAGTCAGAAACGCAAACAATCGTCGTTATCGCGGGATTTCAAGTCAGAAGCGAAAACAATCGTCGAAATCGCGGTAATCCAAGTCAGAAGCACGAACAATCGTCGTGATCGCGGGATTTCAAGTCAGAAACGCAAACAATCGTGGCCATCGCGAGATTCGAAGTAAGAAACGCAAACAATCGTTGTAATCGCGGGAATACAAGTCAGAAGCGCAAACAATCGTCGTCATCACGAGATTCCTAATCAGAAGCACAAACAATCGTCGTCATCGCGGGATTCCAGGTCAGAAACGCAAACAATCGTCGTCATCGCGGGATTCCAAATCAGAAGCGCAAACAATCATCGTCATTGCGGGATTCCAAGTCAAGCGCAAACGATTGTCGTCATCGCAGGATAGATAGTCAGCAGCTCAAACATTTGTCGTCATCGCCGGATACCAAGTCAGCAGCGCAAACAATCGTCGTCATCGCGGGAGTCCAAGTAAAAAACGCAAACAATCGTCGTCATCGCGGGATACCAAGTCAGAAGTTCAAACAATCGTCTTCATCGCGGGATTCCAAGTCAGAAGCGCTAACAATCGTCATGATCGCGGGATTTTAAGTTAAGCGCAAGCGATTGTTGTCATCGCAGGATAGAAAGTCAGCAGCTCAAACATTCGTCGTCAAGGCCAAATTCCAAGTCAGCAGCGCAAACAATCGTCGTCATCACGGGATAGCAAGTCAGCAGCAGGAACAATTGTCGTCATCACGAGATCCCAAATAAGAAGCGCTAACGATCGTGGTCATCGCGGGATTCGAAGCCAGAAGCGCGAACAATCGTCGTCATCGCGGGATACGAAGTCAGCAGCTCGAACCAAAGTTTGCATCAAGGATAAAAAGTTAATAGCGAAAACAATAGTCACCATTGCGGGAATCTGAAAACCAAATGGTCATCACGGTTTACCAATTCAAAAACCAAAAGTCGCCATCGCCAGTTACAAAGTCAGCTGCGCAAGCCGGGATCGACATCACGGGTCCGCGGTTCACCAAATTAGCGTCACAAAATATGGTCGTCATCGCGGCATACTAAGTAAGGAGCGCAGACAATTGGTGTCATCGCGGTTTACCAAGTCAGCAGCGCAAACCATGGTCATCATTGCGGGTTGCCAAGTTAGTAGCAAAAGCCTCAGTCATGATTGTGAGGTAAACAAATCACCGGCGCTCGACTGCTCAACGGTATGTTTTCCATTTTCAAAATAAGTTTCTTCAGAGATAATTTGCTCAATTGTTTTTATATTGTCTGTTAATAACTATCAGATGTGTGTGAATTTCACAACGTATGTGGTAACCAATATTCACTAAGAACCAGGCATACAACGACATGTGTATGTATTAATTTTTGTTACTAGGAAACCTCATTTATTTGTTTTTAAGTATAATTATATTGTTAAAACAGTGATACAAATCAATACAATTGTATTTTATGTTTCAAATAATTGCATTGGCCACAGTCTGTTTAATTTTGTATTTTAACTGAAAATAATTAAATGCGAACCTTGTGGACCATTGCGGCAAAATTCTTAAAAACTAGTTTATATTATGCATTGCTTACAGTCCGATTTGAATGAAATATCATGCATTTAAATTATTTTGCGTTAACTGTATTTTGTGACCGATGACTCCAGATCACATATGTTGATTAGCATAAAAAAGAAAATACTATAATTTTGATAAAGGATCTGCTACTTACCAATTTAATGGTATGGTATTACATAAGGAAATAATCATGTTAATAATAATCTCATTATAATCAAATTCGAGCAAAATGTTCAGTTCAATCACATCGAAGTTATTTAAATCAGCCAACTGATTCAATTTGTGAAAACGGGTGTTAACATTACAAGATCTACACAAATTATATTGGGGTTAATCTATATGTGGACATAAATGATACAGCTTCAAAGTATGTTATTTATTGTTATGTTAAAGGTCGAATAAACATGAATTTGCTTTCTGTACTTTTTCTCTTTTGCAGAGATGTCTGTCATTGAGCCCACTGTATTTTTAAATGAAAATTACAGGAACGACAACTCTGCAGCTAGATTGTAAGTGAAACGGACTGTCAACGAAGCCGGGGTTAAACTTGTGAAACTTTGTCTTTAGGTTGATTCCATTATCGTAAAGTTCCCTTAAAATGTTCAAATACACCAAAAATTTGAATCGCATTAAATTATAAACACAACTATAAAGTGTTTTATTAAAACGTCGCATAGACAAAGAAGGCAGTTAAAAGTAAAGCATACATGTGTTTGTTTTGGTTTAATTACAGTTTCCGTTCACTCGTAATCATCATACAAAATAAATAATGCATACTAATTAAATATGCGTTAATTAACAAATTGAAAAACAGAATGTCCCCTTATTTGTTTTGTTTTCGTTTTAATTTGAACAGGTGCTCCACCAAGGTTCCATGAGTGCAATGCATTAGAAGTGTTCAGGGACCGTATTTGGGGGCTTGACACTGCACCAAGGATAACGCCCACCGCACGTTTTACTACACTTCCCATTAGGCTCCAGCGTGTTTGGGTACACGGTATCCCAGCGATGAAGCTGCTGTCCATGATATTTAACGTTTTAAGGAACCGGTAATCCATGCATTGATGGTTTTTCTCTTGTTTCCGATGATTTGATTCAGTGACAATGCTTACTCTACATGTAGTGTAACTTTAAATTGACTGTTATGTTATTTTGTTTTCTGATTGACGCTTATAGGATTGTCATCAAATTTTATGTTTTATTATGTAACTTTGCAACACTGCACATAACCTTTAACAAAAATGTGTTCACAAGTTTTAACTTGAGCCATGTATATAGCTGTGCATAAGAGGTTTTATATTGACGTCTCTATTGAAAGATTGTTTTACATGCATTCCGTTGTATCGTGTTTGCAATTTTAAATAGTTTCAAACACATGAGTTTTTTTGAATTTCCAATGTGATTCATATATGTCAATGCAAAGGTGTATTTAGTAGTATTTGCCACGTTGCTGTTCATTCAAAAGATCGATCCAAATAAAGTGTAAAGTGGGTGTATACATGAATATAGGATGTAAAGACCTTATTTAAATGAAGTTTGTATCGCGAATATATGTTGTAAATCTGTATACAACTCACTGAAATGAAATTGTTCGTATGTTTCAAATTGAAGAGATGCCTTTACACAATATATATTATTATGCACGTACGCAGCTAAATTTTCACGTGAATATAATCTGTATTGTCTGTATGTCTGTATGCAACTCAATGCATTAGTGAGTGTATTTTCACATGTATTTTGTATTTTTAATGATCACATATGTGAAGGAAAAGTGTATTCGTTTTCCGCGTTGCCGGTATGGTTATGGTCAAATGTTACCATGCACATGACGGATTGATGTAAATTACACGAACGTCGTCATTCCGAATGATCATGTTAAACCTTGTAAATATGATGAATAACATGCTCATATAATGTAAATTCCTTTAAACTTAAAAAATGTTGTACATACATACGTATAACCTTTATGCAATCATATTCATTATACGTCAAAACGTTTATGAATATTGTAAAATATAACTTATTCCGATTAATACCACTATGGGTCATATCAAGTGTGTAGAACGGTTCTGAATACTGTAAACTTGCACTTACTCCGATTAATGCCACTATGGGTCAATTCAAGTGTGTAGAAACTATTATGAATATTGTTTATTTGCACTTACTCCGAATAATACCACTATGGATCAATTCAAGTGTGTAGAAACGGTTCTGAATACTGTAAACTTGCACTGACTTTAAAAGTGCCAAACAGAAACTTGTGTAAATACTTGAAATGCCCAAACCAGTATATAACTGTTACAATACTGTACTGATAGTGAATAAATTGGTAACGCGTTATGAGGTAAATGATGTATCGTGTTCAATACAAGTATTTTAAGGTTCATGTCCATTTAGAGCAATTTTTATAGGATACGTAGCTAAGTTTTATAAGATACGCAGTTAAGTTTCATTGATAAGCGCGGGGGGACAAAGTAGGTTCTCCTGCATTTGCTTTTAAATATAGAATTGACATAATATATAATCGTGTTTCGAAACGAAATACATTTGCTATCAGAGTTTGTTGTCGAATAACCCACGGTCAGTAGTCTAGATGCATTTTGTAAAACAAATCGGTCTTTGCACTTGTGTTTTAATTCATATTCATATAGTTTGTCTTAATTATCGTTACGTTAGGTAGATGTAATTAGACACGTACATGTATGTTATCATTTTAAATATTGAAAAAAAAAATGCAGCAGCATTTCGCACACTTTTGTGAAGATACAAATGTGCTAAATATCTAAATTCACCTACTTACGTTTGCTTAAATTATAACTAACTGTTTTTTAAACCACATCAAAGCGTATATTGAATGAATGTGAGTGCGTTGCTAACATTGTCTAAGTACTATTTTTAACTTAGAAAAGAAGCTCGAGAAATGAGTTGTCACACAAGTTAATATGCATTTAGCAATACATTATTTTTTCGCCTTAGATACGTGTAGTTTGTTATTTGGGTTATTTATTGTTTTTTATTTGGGCTATGAATTGTTTTTTATTATTATTAACCGTTTGACACGTTAAATGAATTCTAAAGGAAGTTTATGTTTAACCTATGAATATTACAAACATATATTCGTTGTACGCGATATGTTTGAATATTACGTTATATTATTAGTATACAGTTGATCTAAATTAATTTTAGTTGTCTTTTTGGTTATGTTTTATGTTTATTTTTGCATTTATATGTTTATCGTTAGACTGCATTAGACAAAACCACATTTTTCGCTTATATGCATGAAATTGTCCTTCTACACATGTCATCTTTATTATTAATTTTTGAAATAATTCTAAAACAATCGAAATGTTTCCAAATCAAAAATGATGGCAGTATACTTGGAAGTACTCGGATCGTCTTTAAGTTGAATGTAAAAGGAAACAAGTAGTGTAACACTGCAATATGCCTTCTGATTGATATAACATTATTAAAGGGTTATTTAATATCTGTGTAAATGCATCATCACAAGCGTCTAAACATATAGAGAAAGTTGTTGAACTGGTTTTATTTTAAGTATCTGACGTTGTCCAAACGTATTTTAATAACAGTATTTCTAAAACGTGAAGTCTATCCAGTTTTGTTAACTATTTTATACGGTAGGTGCATATTGCAATAATATATTTATTATAGAGACATGCTATGTATTGCTCAGATGTGTTCAATTATTTTATACCATCGCATGTATCAAAACCAGTCTTGACTATCATTAGTTATAGACAATATATTCAATTTAATGCAGTTTCTTTAATAAATGTGCGCAAGCATTATTTATACTAATAACTTGGTTTGTTTAAAATTATACCAAACCACATATTTAACAAAACAAACTTAACTACATTTAAAGTTATATAATTTAACATTGACGGTATCGATAGACAGAGCAAGAATAACTATCCGTTTCCACCTTTTCACATTTCCTCATGTTGTACATTTTTTTAATTTTACATTTTGTGTTATTTTTATATTTGTTTAAAGATTATTATAATAACTTGCCTCTTAGGTAAACTACTCAAAGTCTATAATAACAAGCTATTTAAGGATAAGGATAACTTGCTTTTAATCACATGTTAACAGTAGACTTCTATAACAGCAATCTCCTTGTTCAAAGCTGAGGCTCAGTTGATACAGGCTTATAGTATTAAAGCTAATGAATAGGTTTTTAACAATAACTGTCTGGTTATATAGTAACCAGTATAAGTGTTTGGTTACCAGCTCATTTTCATTGAAAAATAGTGGATTCTAACCCATGAGTCGAACATTATTCGCCCTGAAGCCGAACGCATATTTGTGCTTTGAACTTACTGGAGTATCCATTTCTTAGATTTATAACAATTCAAAATTATCATCACAGTTAAAGGTTAAGCTTGTGTTTTCAACTTCCGTTTAACTACTGGCTGAATCTTGCTCAAACTTTAACATTTTAATGATCAGGCAGACGTCCATAGTGATTTCAGTATAGCCCCTTTACTTCGTAACAGATTTTTCTAATAATATTGCTTTATTTTCTGCCTAATAAATCTTTCACACTATACCGGCACAAGATGATGTAAACACACATCTTCCATATAAACCACGCTCTGGGAAAACTGGGCTTAATGCATTTGCACACAGGCTAATCATCCTTAACTGGATTTACGCTATAAAGAGACTTCTTCATAACAAACAAATACAATAACAGCGGAAAGTGTCGTTCTTGATCAGCATGTTAGGAGAATAATCTGGGATGACACTTACTCACATTTGTTAAGCCCCGTTTTTCCAGAACAAGACTTATTTAAGACTTTGATCGAGGTTGTACAGCAAACCCAATAATATGAAAGTATTTATTATCACATAAGATTTCTACATCCAATATTCTGTGCGATCAATGGTGACGTATGTACACACAATTTATGTCTATAAAAGAGTTTTCTGAAATGGTTAAAAGCTTAAAGATGAATATGCTAAATATTTGATTAATCCAAAATGATAATCTAAAAAATCCAAATATGAAAAATGTGCACATTTAACTGAATTGGGATTTTAAATGTAGTTTTTTCTTATTGATATACTGCCTTACATGTTGAATGTTTTTATAATTAGTGAATACATGTTATATTAAATACTATATAATCATGTGTTTATATCTTGACAACTATATATCATATGTAATATAATTTAAATCATTTTAAATGTATACATATATTTCTTCTATAAGGATGTTGCATTCTGAGATAAAATAAACTTGTATGGCAAACCAACATACTCATATATCAATTATTATCGTATTTTTATGTTTGCTGTATTAGCTATATTTCTTGAATTTATTTGATACAATATAATAAATTGCTAAGTGGTAAGCTTCTGTACACATTGATAATGTTCAAAGTAAAGAGAATGTTCACAGTTGTCAGACGTATCAAACCACGACCATTTCAGACGTATACCTTACTCCTAACACTTTAAACAACAGCTTAGTTTCCTGGTATTCTACCATTTACACATCGATATGGTACCTAGTTTACAATTGAAATATATATTATATCAAGTACAAAACATGTTCAGAGTACAAATGAAGATGTAATCCTACATAAAATTTACAACGTTTTGAATAAAATGACAGGGTTTATTACAAGTAAATGTATTTGAACAGGATATTTTGTATAACTGAATGACGAAATATGTTGTATTACTAAATATGACAAAGAATTCCAAAACATGAACATGATTGGTCACTATCATTGTACCAGTGATTTGCTAAAATTTCAAATAAAAGACTAATACAAATAATATGTGGTGCATCGAGTTGTTTTCATCATTCATCACTTTCTTACAACCTATTCTGTTTGTCACCAAAATACGAACATGGTTTGCATAAATTTTCAAATAAAAATTGTTTATTTAATGAAACAATACAACACTGCAAATGTAACTACAGTTATAGAAACCTCTGCATTATTTAATAATGACATATATTAGCCATTTAATTTGATCATTAAATATTGTCCAGAAAAATGAGCTTGTTGAACTCATTGTAAATTGTTTGTCAATAAACGCTGATAACATTACTGCATTTGAACATTTCTTGATGACTACATTAGCATCACACAACACCAAATACCAGTAATAGTTTTTTGATTATTACAATATGTTTGCATTTTAACATGTAAACAATAAGCAGCATATCTAAAATAGTAGCCAATATATTTAAATAAAATGAAGAAAACTTTACAATTCTTTACATAACTCAAAATCATGTACTGTCATTCGATCTCATAGCTACAAAATTATGAAATCTTATTGGAAAGTTTAACAATTGTGTCACATTTTGTACATAAATAACCAAAGGACATCTATTTGAGTACAATTTGCTTTGCAGTATAATTTGCATACCACATCGAAAGCTAATATGTACACACATAAATTAACCCTAGTCTGTTCAAGAACAACTTACTTGTTAAGTTTTAAAATCTAATTTATGGATATAATATTAAATTAGTAACTAAATCAATATGTTAAATAAATAGAATTGTAAAATAAAGCTGAAAACAAAACATCTGCGATCACTGTCTTACTATGTCCTTAAAATTTGATAAAAATTAAAAGATCTATTAAATACATCATCTTACACCAGTTAACAAATCGGCCAGCAGGATACCATCGAACATAAAATGGACCGGACCATATAACAGTCTCTTATCAAATTCACAATAACATGAAAATAACCAATCTTCGTATGAGAAAGAATGGAACTAACCCTACTGGGTTCAAATTCTTAATACTGCTTCGTTAATCAAGGCAATAACTGTTGGACGAACATCAATAATCTCAACATCTTAAAAACACAGATCATGGACAAAGTATGCGACTGACGCACAAAGCTGCAATTTGTTACCCTCTTTGGTTAACATGCACTAATATTACTGTTGAAGTGAAACTTCCAAAGAAGTGCAAAGCATACTAGGGGTATACATGTACCAACATGTATAAACAACATGTGACTTAATTTCATATGGAAGACCTATCTATGCAAAACATGAATTATTTAACCATTTTGTATGCCTTCATTAAGCGTTCTCTGATTAAATTCTTCAAAGCAACATTTCATACTTTTGTCAATATTCTCACATCAACCCTGTAACAAACATGACCACAATGCTTTTCAACTTCACTGAAGGATGTGACCTTAATCATGTCTAACTTCTAAAGCAGTGGAATATTTGTAGATGGACACGCCAGAAGTGAGACAGCTTGGAAGTGTCCAAACTTGTACAAACATTACTGACATTAGAAAATCAAAGTTTATTTGTGTTATTTATTTATAAAAACTTCCTCAAAATATTTTTAAACATGTAAACGTAAAATCGTCTTAATGGTCTAAACTAATGTGTATATAAATATTAACATTATAATTAACATTATAAATATCGATACAAATTTAAAGCGACAAAAATATACGTTCAACAAACGTAAAACAATGAACTCTTTACAAGTCATTTCACGTAATGTTTCCTGCCTAGGCAATGATGAAATTGTAAACGAAAAAATACAAATATTCTAGCCAGGAAAAAGAACTTACGAAAGAATGTCCAGCCCTGCATTTCTATGCAGCAGAAGCCGGGCCCTGCATAGAAGACGGTTAATGCCTACAACGTACAATAGGAAACAGTTATAACGCACCACCATGGTAAATTGTCCTGTAGCTTTTCAATTAGGTCTTTCAGCCATGCATTCGTTAACAAGATTTTGTTTTTCAAATATGTTCTAGCAGTATTTGTGTTTTTTTTTATCGGAAATCACAGGATTGGTCAAATTGCATCAGAAAGATTTAGTTTTCATCAATTTTGGAAACAATGGATCATTCCAGTACGATTTTGACTGCGCAATAAGTCTTACAAGAGATGTCCTTCAATTGACTATAATTCATTTTGTAAACAGCATAGCTTAATTAGACTGTAATTGATTTTGTAAAGAGAATAACTTCTATTGTGCGTAATTGATATTGTAAACAGAATATCTTCATTTGACTATTGATTTTTTAAACAGAATAACTTCATTTGAATGTTATTCATTTTGCAAACAGAATAACTTCAATGGCTTGAATTCATTGCGTTAACAAAAATCTTTTAATTTAGAGTCATTGTTTAATAACAGAACGACTTCAGTTTACTGTGATTGATTTTGTAAACAGAATAACTTTGTTAAAATGTCAAAGCGTTTCTCAACATGTTTGTTACTGAAAGCATTGTATAGAGCAATCATTATTTTGACTTTTTAAATAAAGTGTCAAATATTTCTGTCTTTCCAATATTGAGAAAATCTATACTTTATAACAAATAATCAAAGGCAATGAATTGCTATAACTATCATACATGAATATTAAAGTGATGAATCATTTCATTTCAACAAAATACAATTTCCCGTCTCAGTGAACATGTCAGAAAAGCGTTCCATCTCGATGCCTATCAGCCAGTGTTTCACATTCTCCACTGTCCAGTCGTATATTTGACACGCACAAAACTGGTTAAGGCCGCTAGACTGGAACACTGAGTCCTGCGGAAAGACGTGGTACTGGTTACATTAAAACAGGCATGAGAATGGAGCCGATGAAAAACGGTTTAAACTGCCCAACCAAAGGGCTGTGAAGCAGAATGCTCAGGCAAATCTGGGAAGATTTTGTATGCACATGAATCGAGTCACCTTTCCTTCAGCACGACTCATATGATATCAGGACACCTGACAGGAAATTAAGTACCACAAAAGTCGTGAACCTCGCTACCTGGGATCCCTGAGAACTGGTACGATCTGGCCGACTCCGTCTCGCCTACCATGTAGCCCGATGAGGAGTCACTGTTGATACTAGCACCCGAAGAGCAAACACAATAATTATTACGAGCCTCCTTCTCGGAAAACTGCATGAGTGTGAGAAGTCCCATATAGTCTTAGCTCGTGCACAGGCTAATCAGGGAGGGCACTTTCTTAATGTTGGCATGTTCGTTTAAAGAAAGTATTTTCGTGACAAAAGTCCATTATAGAGGGAAAGTGTTGAACCTGATTAGCCTGTGTGGACCGCACAGGCTAATCTGGAACAAACTTTAAGAACATGCATTAGACCCAGATTTTCTAGATCCTGGCTTAGTTAAGTCAAGTTTCTGAGTTTATGATATTGCTTCTTCATCCATTTATAGCCAGCCAATAAGGGCTATTTTTCTGAAACATTTTACTTGCTTATATTGGTGGAATCAACTGGCAGTTGATATACATTTCTTAATTTAGGTAAAATGTTTTATCTAATATGTTGGGTTTTCTGCACATTTTTCGTAACTGAATTTCCATTATTTTAGTTAACTATACTATACAATATAACTATAAACTATACTCAAATCTGTTTTGTTGAGGATGGTCAAGAATAACCTACAGACAAACCTTTTTTGAAGATAGAAGTTCTTACGTTTGGTCAAAAAATCTAGGAACAAACATTGGCTTGAATCTGAAGTAGCGTATACTAATATCCCGGATTCTGTTTTTTAACACAGGTCTTATGATTACGTTTCGAGTCCTTAGTCTTAGTAAAACATTGATTGCTGCCTTTAAAGAAAGATCATGAATGCACAAGTGTGCAAAGCATTTCACCTATTTCAATGATAAATTCAGCAAAACAATAAGACACACTGCATATTCTAGCACCTTTCAAAAGAAAGATTTTTCATTCTTAAATAATACTGGTTAGGTAAGATAAAATTGATGTTTTTAATTAAACCGTACTGGTTAATGTAATAGAGATAGATAACTTGCACAACTCAGTCAAAACTGGCCCTACTATTAATTGGATTTCGGCATGGGTCAGGACGATGTAGGAAGGAAAACTACGCACATGGGCATTTATACACCAATGTGAAATTAATGAAGGCAAAAACCATGCACCGTGTGATTTAAAACGCGAATCAGAATAAGCTATCGTGTAAAACTGTGATTGATGTGCGAGGGGAGAGGATATGTAGCCCTTTAGAGAATTTGCAGAATGCATGTCTAATTTTTACCTTGTTATATACATATTAAACAATAATAAATAAGATTTTTTTATATTGCAATAATTTATTATATATATTACAAATGTGTATATTGTGTTTAATGACATGTTGCTGTTAAAATTACAGAATGTTAATCTATATTTGTCCAATTTCTAAGGGATTTGTTTTAAAGATAATAACGCAGACCTGCTTGATTGATTTTTCGGAGAATATAGGAAGTAGCATACTTTTCTATCAGGTAAATACTCGTTTCAAAATAATTGACAGAGTATCGTGGCCCTTATGTGCAGTCCAAACCACTTCAAAGTGAGTCAAGGCTGACAATTAAGTGACACAATATGGTAAATAAGACCCAATTGGTTGCAAAATAAGGAGTTTAGGTATGGGTACCGGAAATAACGATGCAAACAAAATGGTAACGGCCATGCTAAGGAATGCAGGAATTTGTAACCTTAGGTGAAAAAATATGTGCAAAGAACATGGATGCTAATGCACAACTTGCAACAAATATTCGTGTTACCGATTTTTGATCTTGGAGCGGATGATATGGAATTAGAAAATAAAGATCATCACCTTAAAGCATGAATATTATGAGTCTGGTAATATTAAACACTGGATATATTGTCCCATATAATACATGTACGGGTATGCGTTTTTACACACAGTTCATATTAATTCATGCAGTTTTAATATGGAGCAAAGTTAAATAGTTAAAATCATGCTTTTCGAACTGTAAGCACACGTATCTGGGTAAAATATATTTCTGAAAAAATTAAAAATAAACAAAGTTGCAAATCCCTCATACATTTTTTAGAATTAAAAAAAAGGCATACAGAAAAGTTCGAAGTATGCTGTTAGTTGCTTAAATAGGTTAAACTCCTGGCAACAAAACAAATATCTTGGTTAGCATCTTCCAGTCATTTTGTTAATTATTGTACCGTGTAGAATGCATGCAGCAAATGCTATTAGTTCAACAGTATGACAACAAATCTGGTGCAATAACTTAAGATAATCAAGGGCTGTAACTGTAAGGTCGCCGTGGTGTAATGGATATGGTGTCCGCCTAGCGACCGGGAGGTCATAGGTTCGATCCCCACCGTGGGAGCGTTCTTAAGATCTCCCCTAAAGACACCAAGTACTGGTTCTAGGCCCAGGAAACGGACTTGAGAGCATTTATATAAGCCTTAGACTTTCGATGCAATAGAGCTAAAATAAATAGGTTTAAACTAAGGGCTGTAACTCTTTAATAATCAATTCGTTCAGGGGCAATAACTCTTCAGTTTGGAAGATGTTATGTTCGTTTAATGTTTCTTTTAAACAATCTTCCAATAAAGTAAACTGAAAAGTGCAATTAACCTTCTTACCATCAAAATCTATTCCTGTATCAAGTTTTCGTTTGGAAATTAGAGTTATGCCCCCATTCACTTGAAGGGATATCTTCAGCGTTAATTCCTCTTGCAGAAATAAGTGTAATACCATCTCCTTTGTCACGATGGCTGCTTCCAAATTTGAAAGGCAGTTTTGGTAAAAGCCCTGTGTGTTATTAATAGAACATGTTAACATTATTATGATAACGTTGACAAGAAAGAAAAAGCATCAAACAAATTCATGTACTTCATGTAAAATCAAATTATAATAATACTATCATTATTAAGGGATTAATATTTCTTAAACATCTTTGTGCTTATGACCAGAATCCTTCAAATCTTTCCTCTTGATATCATTGGACCTCTTACTTGTTATTGTAAGACAAACTTTCTCTTTTTTTCTAATTAATGAAGCATTAAACATATATAAGACATGTACACATAGTCGCATGTTAACACGATGCACAAAATGTTTCCAGCATCTTCAATTTCTAACTGATTATCCATCTACTGTACATTCAACTATTGTCATAACCAAAGCTTGTCCAGTCTTCATTATCATTTTTGTTATATTTATATCCTTCATATAACAAGAACTTGTTGCAGTAGTTACAGATATTGCTATCCATATTGAGATGTCGTTTTAAAGCTTTGGAATTAAGAAATGTGTATACATGTGAATTAATATTGTAAAGTAAAAGAGTATCCACAAGGCTGAACTGACATTTGGAAGTTAACGAACAAAGTCCTATTTATCCATTCTAACAGGCAAGTAATTAAATATCAAAGTCTAAAGTACAGGAATTTGATTAAAACAAAAGAAAGCCTTGCTCAGCGAAAAAGGGGCTTAATGCATGCGTCTGAAGTATATTAACAGATTAGCCTGGGTAGTCTTCACATGCTTATCAGGGACGACTCTTTCCGCCTAGATTTGATTTCGGAAAGAAGAGGCTGCCTTTAAACAAAAATTCCATCAAGCGGAAAGTTTATTGTCTGAAAAACCTAAGCGGACTGTACTTGCTTATCTTAGATGATGGCAGATGCATCAAGCCCCATTGTTCCCTAACATGACTTAAGTATTTGTACCATGCAGCTCTACTACCATGCAGGGTGACACAACATTTACAATAAGTTTCAACAAAAGCAGGATTGCCGTCTTAACAAGCAAATCTAAATTATGTGTCTACATAATTAACCGCTAAGACATCGATGCACTCACAGTGCTATGGCAATCTTTAAAGTTTACAGTGAAGTTCTAAAATAGTGTATCAATGTTATGTGCATAATATTTAATAGCATTGCCACATTAATATAGGCGATTATCATACACATTCCAATCGGGTTATATAATAAGATTGTGACATCCCAGCTTTGTTATCACCTCTGTTGTACGCCACTTGAGTCGAAACTATTTTCCTCTGAGGAAGTTTTTCGGCGTTAGCTGTATACGCCAGCTTTTCACCTTACGTGACCTTTGTTAGCGTCCAATAGAATTCAAATAAAACTTCCCGCGGCCAAGTACAGATGAATACACTTCATTGACTGCATTGGCTGATTTGATAAAACCACTAGAACATTGGAAACATGTCCGCGTCTCTGTAAAACTGTTTTACTGCGTGTTCAGCATGAAACAGTTTTATCTCTAACAAAAAGGCTTAATAGATAGAACAGTTTTACACTCAATCTCGACATCAATACAGTTTGTGCGTTCACCTTTTATTTTCAGAGGATTTCCTAGCGCGAGAACGTTGTGTACTTAAAGGCCATGTTCTGATATTTAGTACTGACTTCCAAATTCCTGTCAACATGTTATATGTAGTATAAAGAGCAGTGGAAGCGATGCCTCACTTTAACGCATTGCATTTCAACCCGCGAGGTATAAGGGGTCAGTTCGCGGTTAGTGTGTTTGAATGTCAGAGTTTATATACAGGTCAGACCTTATGTGCTGATCGGAGTTCGCGGTCAGTAAAATAAGCGTTATATAATAAAGACGCTATAGCGTGTTCTAGGTGAACTGGAATTTCCATTAGACCAGAAAGATGTTAAATGAAGATATCCAGCGATATTATTTTATGGCATGTCAATAATAGATTCTTAATCCAACAATACCATGATAAATATCATTTTTAATTAATTAACAAGAATTATTCCATCACATTTACTTATGTATTATTTCATCACATTGACTAAATAATGTATCAAGTATGAGCGCGTTGATTCTCGATACTGTTAATAATCGAATCAAATACACGTAGCAATGCCCGATAAACCACTCAAACAGGTTTGTACGAAGAACGCGCGTATACATATTTAAAATATGTACGGAGACTTCGTGTGTGGTCGGTTGACTTTGGTTTTCTGTTTTGTATCTATAGGTTTATGACCAGCAATATGTAATAATGTAAAATAAGCCGCGAAAACTCCGCGTAACATCCCGTACTGCGTTTGATGCAGCTAAAAACTGCACAGAAAAAGATATTGGCTATCCTTGATCTCATTCATTTAAATCTTTACCTTCCATAAACTCCAACCACAATCAACGCCGTATATCTTTTTTAAAGATTTCTTGTTTTTAATACTAGTGTATTTTGTCAATATAGGCACACGTATTTTACATTTAGGCAGTTATCTAGCGGTTTTTGGAATCCGTCCTTATGCAATCGGGGAAGGTACTAATATGTCAAAACAATTGTACAGATGTTAATGGAACCTGTAACATACGGAGGTAAGACTTAAAAAAAGGTGTTATATGTGAATATATCATTCAGAGCATTATATGACAGCTGCTGTCGTCATATCTGAAAATGTGAGATACTTGTATATTTCTTGTCTGCTTATTGACATGCCTAATTTGTTGAATAATAGAAACGTATATCCAGCTAAGAATATTTTTTGAAAGGACGTGTTACATTAACATTAAGAGCTGACATGTGTTTTACAAATATATATGACTGCCATGTACTGTAACTGTAGATAGATGACTGTGCAACATGATAACACAAAATTGATTCTTTAACAGCTTAACAGGATAACACAGCGGGGAATCTTGTGTTCTTTAATCTATCTAGCAGAATGTTTTGATCCTAAAAATTAGCAACTGTTTAATGACTGCAAAATTCACGTCGTTATTACCGATAATGTATCACATACAAACGTCCATTGATTTGACCCATATCCATCTAACTAAAAGTCCTTTTCAGAACTATGAATTGAAATAGATTATCCATATAGAGTACGCAAACTAGATGCAGTTACTCTTGACTGACTTTATTAAGATTATAATTTGTATTATGAACATAACACATTATTTGAGATCTTGTTTTTAATTTCCACTGTCTGTCCCTGTGTGGCAAAGCAATATATCTGCAAAACAAAAACAATTCGATAAATAAGACTTTATCCGACATTTTAGTCAGGATTGTCATGTAAGGGATACATTTCACTTCGCACGTTTCAAATACACCTCGTCCATTTGATTTAATTAGACTTGCGATTTATTGATTAACTCCTTTTTGTCAACACTGCAAATTAACCGTAGCGCCCCGGGGCGATTCTATGCAAAACTTAACGTTGAAAAGGCAAACATACGTGCTAAACGTAAATGTAGTAGCGTTTCTATAAAATTCTTAAACTTTAATATAACTTTTGTTTGCTCGTAAAGTAACGTTTGCTAAAACGCTCGCGTAAATCATTTCCTTTGCGTAAATATTGCGGGGTAATACCGATACTTCAGAGATACGCACGTTAGTGTCAAATGTATAGGGAAAAAATTATACCAATAGACGATTCCAAAATCGTCGAGAGTATATACTTTCACGAGAATCAATTACCTGTGCGCACGATTTGATTGAAGACGATATTTCATCATGCACGTAACCACGATTTGGATTCGATGATAAACGTATCTGTGATTTGTTTATGTAAATAGCGATATATATATATATATATATATCACTATAATATTGCTCTAACGAACGTTATATCTATTTAGTTTATTTTAATCTTTAATCTATATTTATACCTTGTTATCACGTATGCTACGCGAAATTCCTGTTACAGAAATCCTTGGTTTGTTGTTGACAATCTGAGATATCGCGGATAAAAGTTTTGCTTAAAAATTAATCTCAGCATATTCGAATAGATTGTTGTTATGATATGTTGGATTTGCCAGACGTTTTAACTTACTGAAGGCTGGGTAGAAGTCTATTAAGTTTTGTTATCTATTGCTTCTTTGCCGGGTGAACCACGAATATGTAAATCAATACGACAACTGCTCATTAAATATTTTAGCGGTCGACAGCGGAATTCACAAGTCAGCTTACAGTTCGTGTTGTATGCACGTATTTTCAAGTAAGTTGAACTAAATTATTTCGTATTTAGACGGGAAGTAACAAACGTCATGCATATTTTTGTAATAATCAATATGATTCAACTGGAATGTTGCTTATATTGAACATATTGCTTAATATATATATATATATATATATATATATATATATATATATATATATATATATATATATATATATATATATATATATATATATATATATATATATATATATATATATATATACATGTATATATAATGTGTTTAATAGTCTTAAAGGAGAAAAGCCGTTTTCAAGACAGACATAAATTGCTATTTTGTAAATAAATACATTATAAAACGATTGAAATCATCAAGAAAATGGCAAAACACATTTAGATTCTTAAAAGCGATGATTTTGTTTTCCGTAGACCGCTTCGTATTTCTCAGGACTGGTAATAATCTGGATTCAATTAAATGTCGAAAAGGGAAGAATTTTTCACATTCTTAACGGACACAAATATCCATCAAATCTGCCAATTAAGATCACAAATTGACAACATTTACCCGTGCTGTGTATTATTCAACGCAAATATGTAAATTGGGTCATGCTGTTTATGGCTATTCGGGTGTTTACATGTGTATTATCAGTGGGTATATCTCATTTTGATTGTGGCAGACATGGTATGGTATCAGATAATAAATAAAAGATTAGCCCTCCCTAGTTAAATCAACTTCACATCATAAATAATGATCACTATCAGCAGATCCCTGTGCAGAACAGTTGCAAGTATCTGCTTTCTGTTAATAATTTAAGGTTCATGTAGAGGCTTCAGTTAGAAAAATGTGGGACCCCTAGCATTGAAATCAAATTTGACTAAACGAAGAGTGCCAAATTAAAATTGTATACATATATGCTTAAAAGTATGGTTTTCATTCAAACTGCTACCAATTTTGTACAGCAACGTCTCATAGCATCGACATAATCAATCAAAATACAAAGCGATTTTAACACTAAAATAGACATTATTTTCAAAAATCTGAATCATGTTTATTCAACGTATTTCGGCGGAAGAGTATATCACTAGTGAATAAGATCAACATTGACGAGGGCAAGTTACGCTTAAATAGTGAAAAAGTTTACAAATCTAGAAATATCAAAACTCGAACACATGTCATTTCATCACGATGGGGGCAGCCAAATTTAAATTAAAGGGGCCTTTTCACAGATTTTGGCATTTTTTAACTTATTCATTAAATGCTTTATATCGATAAAAGTAAACATTGGATCGTAAAAGCTCCAGTAAAAAATCAAGAATAAAATTAAAAAAGGAAAAGAACATTGCCCGAACCAGGTTTCGAACCAGTGACCCCTGGAGTCCTGCCAGAGTCCTGAAGTAAAAACGCTTAAGCCTACTGAGCTATTCCGCCGAGTACACATATTCGACGTATTTTATACTTTATATAAGCAATCTTCGTAGTTTCGCAAAATTTAACGACAAAAACAGAACTCTCCAAATTATTCAATCGTTTCGCGTTGCAACGCTTTATAATTTTTAGGTTTTAAAATCGTCAAAAGATGCATATAATGGCTATATTAGACCATGGTAAATGTTCAGTATTACTGTTTCCTCACAAATATCATAACTAAAACGAAAATTTGCGAATCTGAAACAACTTTTTTCAATTTAGTCAATTTACCAAAGCGTGAAAAGATCCCTTTAATACAATTGAAAGAAACATGCTAAAAACTCACTCATCGGCTTGTTGACATTTCAAATGGTTGACTATGACAAATGCATTGGATTGTAATCTTTCCGTTGATGTGTGCAAACTGCATGATCAGACCTCATAAACACTAAAAAAAATAACTTTGTACGAAGAATTTCACCAATGTTTACAATTGTTGTCGAATCACATGTACTTGTATTATTGCGCACAAAAAAGTACGCTTACAGACTGACAGAAAGCTCGAAACGAAACTCCGTTCAATTCATCACGGTATACTATTGTTGATATAGAATAATACAAATGTACATCGCTTCAACAACCTACAAGTACAATTACTTCTTTGATACGGAGTTTTTAATACGAAAGTTAAAACAATGGAAGTCGGATGGATATTATGTGAGATGCACTTCGGCTCCAGAAAAACAATACAAATACACTAAAAAAGACAGGTGGGGGACAACTTTCAGCTGGAAAAGATTTGCAATGGCGTAACCGATTGTATCTCTGTGTGGTCAGTTCTGTTATTAAGTGCGATCTCTTTCTGATAAATGTTAACAGTTGTTTCACTAGTTGCGCCCAACTGTCAAAATAATGATGTGTTTTTTTACCACTTCACGTGATTTCGACCGATTTTTAATGCACGTTTTTCTACGGAGCACAGCGAGTACCACGCTTTCAAAATGGGTAGAAGGAATCGAAATATAACAAGATTAGGTTTGCCAAAAAGGAAGACACTCTTCAAAACAGTACAAGGACAGTAGTTGTTCAGGAAGAAAGAAAAAACCATCATACCTAGCTGTATCCATGAAAGAGGAGCCTTTGAAACTGAAAATACTTAGGGTGAAACTCTAGCAAACAAAATTGATGAGCAATTTCTCCTTTTATCACAATGATTTCTACCCAGCCAAACCTATTCATTTATATTCCTGTACAATTGTATATGTCGTCTGCAATCTCTTTCGATTTGAGATGGTTTAAAATCTGCCATTAGGTTAAGGGGTTAAATAGCAAAATTGTTAAGTCTTTGAAATAGAATGGTGACTCTTATTATCCACCATACCTGGATTTTTAAAAAGTAGTTCCGTTTAGTTATTTTTAGAACTTTGTTTAGGAAACTTATAAAAAACATGCAGTTGAATAAAAACGCATTTGTTGTTTTCTGACAATAATTTTGTATTTATTCAACTGACGGTAGTGCATATCCTTCCTAACTTTAGATTGAGATTTTGTAAATTTGTGTAAAAATGTATTGGTTTAAAACAAAAAATATGAATAAAGCAAAAACATATTGAATGTCAAAAATGGGTTTATGTTATTCTATTCGTCTTAAGCTTTAAAATGATATATAGTTTGACCATATTGTACCACATTGAATAAAGAAAAACCAAAGCGAAGTTTTAATGAATTTTATCCCTCCAATGAACCTCAAAAGCGTACAACGTAGTGACATTCGACGCGATCGTAGTGTAAAATGACAAAGAAATCAACATTGTTGTTTTTTGTTCAGACATTAAAAACAATAAGACAATTATTTAGTTACCAAATCGTATTTCCAACATTATGGCCATCTTGAGCAATATCGCCTTCCTCGGGATTCGAACCCCGGGCGTCTGAAAGCAAAATCTAATGTGCTACTACTGAACCACGCAGGCTTAACAATTGTATAGCGAACCATTCACTTTAATGTCGTACTCTACGCATGTTATGTTCTAAATTATCGAGGAAAAGAGTTACAAATGCTTTACAATTTTATCTATTACGAATGATGCCCATCCATTAAATAACCAATATATGAACATTTGTATTAGCCAGGAGTGTTAAAACATAATATGTACATTTTTGTCAAATTCTATGACAATAACTTTGAAAATCGTCATTTTACCAAACTGTGAACAAGTCTTTTTAAAGCATGTGTAACCGTATTTGTATCACGTTGAAATACGTAAATGTTTGCAGACATAGCACGAAGAATTTCTTAGTTAGTTGAGGCTTCAAGATAAGACTTAAATGGTGCCACAACAACTAGGCTTGATGTTCGTTGACTGTCAATAAATCGACTAGTTACGTAGTTCTGTTATAGATATTATTATTTATTACGCTTGTTGAATACAAAGGAATTTGACAAGAACCATTTCTTATAAACATATGTTTGCCTCTTCCCCCCAGCCCGCATATCCATCACTCCTTCTTGTCCGGGCTAATAGGAGCTGTGAATACGACCATGCATTTCCAATGTGTTGATTTGGTTAACATTTAAGAAACCTTGACGTTTTCTGTA